>NC_066582.1:209690581-209753108 GCF_024323335.1 Lathyrus oleraceus
AAAAACCTTTGGGCATCGATTGATAGGTTTCCCTTATTTTCATGAGTATTTATAAATTTATAAGATTATTTCTATTGAATCTGATTTGATTGCCTTGTTGTTGTATGATAATTTGTGGTTGTGCCCTTGAGGCAAATTATAATAATTGAGTCTATTGTAAATATTGATTTGCATCAATCAAGTCGGGAATGGAAAAAAAAGGCCCTGAGAAGGAGCTGCAAGTTAATTGATAAATATTAATGAGTTGTTTATTTATTTATACATATTGTTAATAGTTATTATTATTTTAAAAGAAAAAGAAAATGGACGCGTATTATTTGTTATTTTCATATGTCGTGTCGCTAACACAATCACATGAGTGAATTTATGGTACAGTAACATGATATTAATTTATCACGTTAGCAATTCTACTTTTACTCGCTAAAGTAACATGACCAAAAATTATTGAATGGTACTCCTGTTGAAAAATAGTATGATTATGCATGCATACAGAAGTAAAAAAGATAGAGATTTAGCATACCAGTAATTCTATTCGTACACTTTTTGCATTTGAACAATGTTATCCGTACGCTAATATTATTTCCAAATAGTCATTATAGAATATTTGGTATCATGAAATGTCAGATCGAAATACAATAATCAAATTAGTTTTGATAATATAAATTATTATTATTATTATTATTATTATTATTATTATTATTATTATTATTATTATTATTATTATTATTATTATATTAATTGATAACATTAGTTGAATTTGATTAGTTTAAAGTTATATTTTAAGTTTTGAGTTAAAGTTAAAGGATATTGAATAAAAGGAACTAACTGACTAATTAGAGTTATAATTTGATCATGTCAGAGCTGTCAGTATTTTAAAGTACTTTAGAATACTTTAGAGTTATTTTATTTATTTATTTTGAGTAATTCTGACATGTTTAGAGTTGTCATATTTGTTTTTCAATTGTTTAGAATTAAATCTAGTGAACTTTATTTAATAATAATAAAATAATAATAAAATAATAATAAAATAATAATAAAATAATAATAAAATAATAATAAAATAATAATAATAATAATAATAATAATAATTTAATATTATTAATTTCAATTTTAAAGTTGGGTTGGAGATATTTATCAATTAGAGTTATTTTAGAGTTGTAGAAATTGTTATAGAGTAGTTTAGAGTTCCCCTTGAGCGCTCTGTTGAGTAAAAGTCAATAATTATTAACCTTAAATGAGTTGTGAGTATAAAATAAATTAATTATTACTCTGTTGCTATATTTTGAGTTTTTGTTGAATTGAAGTGTAACTTGGAGTTATTGAGTAATAATATAATTTTACTCTATTATTTTTAATATAATTATTGATATTTAATTATATAGTATTATTTTCGAGTTGTGTAGTTTAGAGAGAACTATTGTGTTGGTCTTGCCTTGGCAAATTATGGTTCAAAGGAAACCTTGTCCAGAGAGGACTTTGTTCAGAGAAAATATTTTGCGAGATTATGAGATTTTATCTGTTGATTAATTTTGAGTTGTGATTGACATTATATGTTCATGCATTCATGTATATTAGAGATAAATATTACTTCGGTCTGACGAGGTCCAGTGCTCAGAGAGAGCCAATGACGAGGTCCAGTGCTCAGAGAGAGCCAACGTTAGTCTCCTTGTTCAAAGAGAACATTTTCCATGTAGGAATTAGAGACGTGGATAATTCCGTAAAATAACTCGGACATCCAAACTTTTGGTACCACATGCAGTTTTGGAGGATGAGTATATTGCATTGTGATATGTTATTGTTGTTTGTGTATGATTGTAATATGTCTATGTATGTTATCCTTTCTGACTAACACACCAATAAATTCTGTAAAGTTATTCTCATCCTTTTCTGTTGTTATGTGTCTCGTTATTCCTATGTTGCAGATACATGTAGCGGGTAGTAGATGTGAGTTGGAGAATGACGCATATTGTCTTCTTCTTTATTTAAAATTTTGAGTTTCTTTTGATTTCGTGTTATCACTCTGATATGTAACACTGGGACGAGATTTATTTTTGAATTGTGTTTTATTTTTCCGAGATTGATGGGACTATTTTCCCTCACGTTTGAGTATTGAACCATTTGTTTGGATTTCTTCAGTTAAACCTGTTGAGATTATCCGCTACGTGTTTTTGAAAAAGTTTTGAGAAGCATGCTGTGTTAGAGAGATGTGTGACACCCTTAGTGCTTAATCATGTTTATTTTTAGGATTTTAATTAAATAAGACTCATGGGGTTTCGGGGTGTTACATAGTTGGTATCAGAGCAGGTTGGTCCATCCGATCAGGTTTTATGATGTTGTTCATTCCCTAATATACGACGAATGTGAATCTTGTCGATACAATATGTCTTCTAATAGTTGTTTGTTGTTGTAACAGAGAAATGGCTGGAAGAAATTATCGCACAATCGTTGATGCCTTGGCAACTTTGGCTCAGGTTTTGCAAGCTCAGCAGAATCCAGTGGTTGAAGATGTTGAATCTCGTGGGTTGGATAGGATTCAGAGAAATAAACCACCAACCTTCAAAGGAAGGTATGACCCTGAAGGTGCTTAAGTTTGGTTGTAAGAGATCGAGAAAATATTTTGAGTGATGGCTTGTGCGGATGCTCAGAAGGTTCTTTATGATACTCACATGCTGTTAGAGGAAGCAGAGTATTGGTTAGATAATGCTAGACAGAGATTTGAGGCTAATGGTATTGCGCTAACTTGGGTTATTTTTAGGGATGCATTCTTGGAAAAATATTTCTCAGTTGATGTAAGTAGTAAAAAGGAGATCGAATTCGTTGAACTTAAGCAAGGGAATATGACTCTTGCAGATTATGCTTCTAAGTTTGAGGAATTATCTAGGTTTTTCCCTCACTATAATGGGGTAGAAGCTGAAATGTCCAAATGCATTAAGTTTGAGAATGGACTTCACCTAGAGATCAAATAGTTTATTGGGTATCAGGAAATTCGTCAGTTCTCCGTGTTGGTCAACAAGTGTCATATATATGATAAAGACATTCGTGTTAGATCTGCTCACTACAAGAGTGTTAGTGAGAAGAAGAATGGAAACCAGAGTCGTGGCAAGCCGTATGTGACTCCAGTTGCTAAGGAGGATCATAAGACTCGTCAAAACACTAAAAGTGGGAAAGGAACAAGTAGGGAGGTGCTCATGCTCCTATTAAGTGTTTCAAGTGCGAAGAGTTAGGTCATCGTGCTTTAGAATGTACTGCTATGAAGTGTTTCAAGTGTGAGAAACTGGGACATCGTGCTAATGGATGCAAGAGTGCAGTTGTGACATATTTCAATTATGGAGAACATGGTCATATACATACTCAGTGCCAGGAGCCAAAGCAAGCTCAATCAAGTGGAAGAGTTTTTGCTTTGATTTGATTCGAGGTATGTGTTTCATAATGATATCTCTTTTGTTGCAATCACCGTTGAGGGTGGCATAATATGTGGGTTAGAAAAACAGTTGAGGGAGTCTTAGCTAGTGATGTTTAGTAAGAGATTTTCGAGGGCGAAAATCCTTTTAAGTGGGGGAGAGTTGTAACACCCCAAGTTTAGTTATCTATTTTTAATTGAATTTATATTAGTTTATTTCATTTAATAAATATTAAGAAAGTTAGAGATATCTTTTAGTTGGGAGAAAATAAAATTTTACTTAAAATTAAAGAGAATGAGGTGTTTTGAGTAAAGAGTTTAGGGTGTGGTGAGATTTAATGAGAATAATGGAGTTATTATTTTAATTAATATAATTGAGTTTATTTAGAGTAATTATATAATTATATAATTAGAATATTTATGAGTGTTTAAACAGTCGGATAGAGAGGAATATTTATCCTCATATCTTTTTCCTTCTCCTCTTATGTTTTGTATTGTGATCATGGTTTATGGGCAAAAGGGGTTTGAGCAAAACCTTTGGGCATCGATTGATAGAGTTTCCTTATTTTCATGAGTATTTATAAATTTATAAGATTATTTCTATTGAATCTGATTTGATTGTCTTGTTGTTGTATGATAATCTATGGTTGTTCCCTTGAGGAAAATTATAATAATTGAGTCTGTTATAAATATTGATTTGTATCAATCAAGTCGGGAAAGGAAAAAAAAGGCCTTGAGGTGGAGCTGCGAGTTAATTGATAAATATTATTGAGTTATTTATTTATTTATAAATATTGTTAATAGTTATTATTATTTTAAAAGAAAATAAAATGGACTCGTATAATTTGTTATTGTCATATGCCATGTCGCTAACACAATCACATGAGTGAATTTACGGTACAGTAACAAGATATTAGTTAATCACGTTAACAATTCTAATTTTACTCGCTACAGTAACATGACCAGAAATTATCGAATGGTACTCCTGTTGAAAAATAGTATGATTATGTATGCATACAAAAGTAAAAAAAGATAGAGATTTAGCATATCAGTAATTCTATTAGTACACTTTTTATATTTGAACAATGTTATTTGTACGCTAATATCATTTCCAAATAGTCACTATGGAATACTTGGTATCATGAAATTCCATATCGAAATACAATGATCAAATTAGTTTTGATAATATACATTATTATTATTATTATAATATTAATTTATAACATTAGTTGAATTTGATTAGTTTAAAGTTATATTTCAAGTTTTGAGTTAAAGTTAAAGAATATTGAATAAAAGGGGCTAACGGACTAATTAGAGTTATAATTGGATCATGTCAGAGTTGTCAATTGAGTATTTTAAAGTACTTTAGAATACTTTAGAGTCATTTTATTTATTTATTTTGAGTAATTCTTACATATTTAGAGTTGTCAAATTTATTTTCAAATTGTTTAGAATTAAATCTAGTGAACTTTATTTTATAATAATAATAATAATAATAATAATAATAATAATAATAATAATAATAATTTAATATTATTAATTATAATATTTTAAAGTTGAGTTGGAGATATTTATCAATTATAGTTATTTTAGAGTTGTAAAAATTGTTACTCTTGAGCACTCTCTTGAGTAAAAGTCAAGAGTTGCTTAGAGTTGCTTAGAGTTCACCTTGAGCACTCTCTTGAGTAAAAGTCAAGAGTTGCTAACCTTAAATGAGTTGCGGGTGTAAAATAAATTAATTATTACTTTGTTGCTATATTTCGAGCTTTTGTTTAATTGAGGTGTAAGTTGGTGTTATTGAGTAAGAATATAATTTTACTCTATTATTTTTAATATAATTATTTATATTTAATTATATAGTATTCTTTTCGAGTTGTGTAGTTTAGAGAGAACTATTGTGTTGGTCTTGCATTGGCAAGTTTTGGTTCAAAGGGAACCTTCTCCAGAGAGGACTTTGTTCAGAGAAAATATTTTGCGAAATTATGAGATTTTATCTGTTGATTGACTTTGAGTTGTGATTAACATTATATTTTCATGCATTCATGTATATTAGAGATAGATATGACTTCGGTCCCACGAGGTCCAGTACTCAGAGAGAGCCAGTGACGATGTCCAGTGCTCAAAGAGAGTCAATGACGAGGTCCAGTGTTCAGAGAGAGCCAATGACAGTCTCCTTGTTCAGAGAAAATATTTTCCAGAGAGAAATTGGAGACATGGATAATTCCGTCGAGTAACTCGGACATCCAAACTTTTCGTACCACATATATTTTGGGAGGAGAAGTACATTACATTAATACATTGCATTGTGATATGTTGTTGTTGTTTGGGTATGATTGTGTTATGTCCATGTATGTTATCCTTGCTGACTAATACACCAATAACTTTTGTAAAGTTATTCTCATCCTTTTTTTGTTGTTGTGTGGCTCGTTATGGCTATGTTGCAGATACAGGTAACGAGCAGTAGATGTGAGTTGGAGAATGACGCATATTGTCTTCTTATTTATTTAAATTTTTGAGTTTCTTTTGGTTTCGTGTTGTCGCTCTGATATGTAACACTGGGACGGGATTTATTTTTGAATTGTGTTTTATTTTTCCGAGATTGATGGGACTATTTTCCCTCACGTTTGAGTATTGAACCATTTGTTTGGATTTATTCAGTTAAACCTGTTGAGATTATCCGCTACGTATTTTTGAAAAAGTTTTGAGAAGCATGTTGTGTTAGAGAAATGTGTGACACCCTTAGTGCTTAATTATGTTTAGTTTTATGATTTTAATTAAATAAGAGTCATGGGGTTTCAGGGTGTTTCACTCTTGGTGCCCCAAGTTTGATCCTTTGTTGAAGCTACGTGTTTGTTCTTGAGAGAACCACAACTTCTTTGTCTGATATGACATGATGGCTTGTAAATGATTTCATGATTGTAGCGGCATAATAAATGTATGATGATTGTGTTTTTGCTTTACGCTAGGGCTTCTTGTCAAGATATGATGTTTTACTAACATGATCACTCGACACTTATTTTGAACTCAATAGTTGCTAGTGTCTAGCATGGTCTGCTTGACCAACCTGAAAGTATGGAGGGAACTGCCCCTTTGCAACTTGCCTTCCCAAGTTTGTAGGGTGTTCGAAGGAGTTCTTCTCGAGAGGAAGCTTTGGGGGACGACTATACCATGACATGGTCTAGTATGGTTTTCCCCAATGTCCAAATCTTGCAATGGGTTGCCCCAGATTAATCGGATTTTGAAAATGGTTTACTTTGGATCAACTAATCTTTGAAGTTAGGCTTCAATGTACTATTGAGATGACTTGTCCCTCATTGAGCCTTTTGTGTTTTGCCTCTAATTCATAGGGTTATGAGGTGGCCTGATTTGAGTCATCATCTATGAATGATCAAGTTCTTCTCTAATTTCTTCTTGGAATTTCTTTGATGTCAAGTACTTACTTACTGCTAAAATTGTTCATCTAGTAATGGTAATCTTAATGTGATGCTCCTGTAGGTTTTGAACAAAAACATTTATTGGAATGATGTGGTAGTGTGTGATGAATTGGCCATTAATTCAAGCGTAGTGCTGATTTAACTAGTGTGTGAAAGATACAACGAGAGTATGACATCAATATAGAAGGTTAGCAAATCTCTATGACCCAGTTTACGCAACATTGCTATAGTATGCTTTCAAAATAAATACTGCTTGAATTAGGTCTTTTAAGGGTTGTAATGTGGTATGGTTCATGCTAAAACAAAGGATATAAGGCTCAAATTTGTTGTAACTTACCACTTATTTTCGATGATCTTCGGTCCTACGTTCAGTTAATTCAACACGTGCGTTCGTCTTCCAAAATATTTTGGCGGTGTAAGAGTGAAGATGATGGTTCAATATTTCCTTGAAATGGAAATCACCTTTTTTTGTCATGGATGTCGGTTTCCCTTTGATTTTGATATGGTGGTCACCTTATTTTTCTCTTGCCACGGATGTCGGTGACCCTTTGATCCTTGATATGGTGGTCACCGAATCTTGTTTTATTTTTGCTAAGGATTTACATGACCTTTTTTGATTGATTTTTTTTATTTTGATCCCTAACTTTTTCCTTGACCGCTTCTTCAAAGCTTTTAGTCCACCGAGATTGCCTTAATTTTTGCCTAAGTCGTTTCTTTAGGTACTCGACTTAGCGGGCTTTTTCTTTTCTTTCTTTTTTTCTTGTTGAAGTGTTATGACTGCCAAGTCATTTGTCGTTGAAGAACAACTAACATAACTTTTGGATTTGCATGGTTCTTTCCACAATTCAAGACATGTCCAAAGAATATTATGTGGTTGATCCCCAGATGGGATGTATTTCTCTTGTAATTCAAGTGTGTAGTCAGATTAACTGAACATTTCCCTTCCCCGGGTTAAGCGTAAGGGTTTGTAGATCCAAAAGAAACACCTACTTTTAGGCTCTAAGTGTTAACTAGGGACTAACTCCTTATCTCTCTAGTGTTTAGGGATTTTAAACAATGCATGTACATCATCAACATGATTTTATCCGAAAGCACATTGTTAGCAATTATGGGTATTTCGTTTTCGTCATCCTCCCTCCAATCTTTTCTAAAAAAAAGTTTGATAAAATATGGATGTATTTTTGTTTTTGATATAAGATAATAATAATGAGTGAATATGACATGATTGACTCTGGAAATGCATGATCACTTCATTAATCAATAACATTAATAAACAACAATGTCTAACAACAAGTAGCATTCAACGAAAAATAAATTACACATTGTCGCTACCGGGATTTCACGATAACGAAACCGGGACTAAAGAGATGCCAAAGAGAGGCAAAGTCAGAAGAGTTGCCACCGAATTTTATTTAGTTCACCTCTATCGGAGAGGAGAGGGGAAATAGTCGATAAAACCCTTGGAAAAGAGACGCGCACGGGAAGCGCTAAAAGAGAATAAGGAATCGGTCTCGCAACCGAGATTTGGGTTCGGAAGTCGGTTTCGTAAGGGGAAGGTATTAGCACCCCTTTTGTCCATGGTACTCCATGGGAACCATTTGGGTTGTTTTACATACATGGGTTTTATCTATTATTGTTTTATTTTCAAAAGAATGTGTGAAAAGAAGGGAGTGTTTTTGTTATTATAGTGCTCGCCAAGGATTGGGGCCCTTGTGCCTACGTATCACTCATGCGGGGATGAGGAATCAGAGCTCCGTAGTTCGGAGTAGAAAATGTTTGTGTGTTGGTTGATTTTACCTTTGAGAAAAGGGTTTTCAGGATGATGCCCTAAGGTACAAAAATGAGTTTGATGAGTTGTATTGTTTTTACCTTGAATAAGGGTTTTATGAAATGAGTGTTTGTGATTATATTGTAATAAAGTCTATGAGCGGAGGTGATTATTCTAGACAACAAGCCAAGCGTCTTGCGTTCAAAATAATCAGAGTAAGGGTAGGAGTGCTCCATTCTCACTCATTCTCCACCACTTAAGGCTCATGGCGCACAATAATAATCGTAATTATTAAGTATTTTTGAATTTGTCTAAGAAAATGCCACTTGACGTTGGATCAAGGGTTTATTTTATTTTGATTATGAAATTTGGCTTATGCAACATGAATGCAAAGTAACCAACAAGAAATTAAAGAGTCTCATTGTAAGGTAACCCAAGAGAAAGCCTTTTGTGTGCAAAAGTGACCTAAGCTAAACAAAGGATAATGGTCTTACAAACATGTCCCCATAAGATGGTGCCATGATGCCATTCTTACAACATGCATGTAAGTTACGGATGAAAATCCAAGTGTTTACAAAGTATCACAAAGAGTAATGAAAAGGCCTCCAAGCAAAGGTCCTAAGATGAAATCCTCTAAGTCCAAGTTGATTAAGAGTGGAGTGAATACTTTTGGTCTTTATCATTTTATCATGTTTTTGTTACTTTTTATGTATGATGACAATAAAATAAATAACAAGTAAATAAACATGCATAATGAGTTTGTACAATGATGATGATAATGAGTACTTGAATGTAAATTACAAGGTAATAACATAAAAGTAAATCACACGATAAAGAATGACAATATCACAATAATAATGGTTAGTGACAATAAAATAAATTGCAAGGAATTAAAGTGCATTAATATAAATGTTAGTAGTTAGTGGTTAGTGGTTAGTAGAATGACAATAAGCAAATAGACTAACAAGTTAATGTAAAGAAAATGGTTTCATATATGTATTAAATAACCCAAACATGGTTGAAATAGAGGCAACCTATCAATGCCTCAAAGTATCATGAATGATCAATTGATCAACCATTAATAGGTTTGAAGTATTGAAGATTTAATCAACTCTAAACAACCATGGTCATGATCTAATAGAACTCATCGACCAAATAAATGTAACAACAAGTCAATAATAAATATTAAATGTTAACAAGAAACAATGTAAAGGAAATGGTTTCATCTATGTATCAAATGACCAAAACATGGTTGAAATAGAGGCAACCTATCAATGCCTCAAAGTATCATGAAGGATCTATTGATTAATCATTAATAGGTTTGAAATACTGAAGGTTTTATCAACTCTAAACAACCATAGCCATGATTTAATAGATCTCATCAACCAATAAATATAAATGATAACAAGAAACAAAGTTTGATTGAAAATGGTGGATAAAAAGTAGTAAGAGAAAAAAATCCCCAAGAGGGTGTAAATCCAACAAAAACCACTTGTCTCAAAGTTGACTCAAATCTCTCTCAAAACACAACCCAAGAGTAAAAACTCATTTTCAAACACAAAACAAAACTAAAACTATCAAGGAGTTTGAGTCCAAAATATTACCAAGATTGTGGTGTCAAAACTAGGTTGTTGTTGTGTTTGGGTTTGAGAATGAAGCAAAAAAAAGTTTAGAAGAGGGTGGTTATGGTTGTTGTGGTAGAAAAATGGAAGGGAAGAAAGTTGTATGTTTATGTGGTGGTGGTGAATGATTATGTAAGTGAAGGTTACAAGTTTGCTACTGTTTTTGTTGTGTGGAGATTATGGATTTTTACATGGTGGTTGGGCGGTTCAAAGAAGAATAGAGGGTTTGGATGAGTTAGGGTTTTTGTTGAAAAGAGGGAGCTTGAGTGTGATTTGGATAGAGGTTTTGTGGCTTTCAAGCTTGAAAAATGAGTGGGAATAGTGCTATATTTATAGAGGAAGCAAAGGGGTTGAAGTGGGTGAAAGAAAAGGTCCTTTGGGTAAAAAAACCAGAGCCATATCTACTATTTGCGCAGGTGTAATCGGTTACCCTGATTAGGGTAACCGGTTACACAGTGCCAAAATGGCCAAAAAATAGTTTTTGGTCTGGGTAATCGGTTACCCTGATTAGAGTAACCGGTTACCTAATTTTTTTTATTTTTAATTTTTTTTTTAAATAATGAATGTATGCATGTGCAGTAGGTTCATGGATCAGATGAAAATTGTATCGGGGTAGGGTAAATTTTGGGGTATGACAGCTGCCCCTATTTAATCTTCTCGAACCTGAATGTTTAGATAGCAACGACTTCCACACATCTAAGGTAAGAGAGGATTAAATAAATAAAAATATCTAAAAATTCACTCTACTGGGAATGAAATGAATGTGATATGAAGTGATGGGTATTTGTAAAGGTTGTTCATGGGATGGAAAATAAATTTGATATGAAATCATCTGTTGAGGATAGTTTATGGTATTATGTGGGGAGGACATGGGTCAGCTGTATGATGCTTATGTCATGATGTGTATGATATGCAATATATGTTATGGTGTGTAACATAAATATCTCTTCAACTGGAAAACAAAGAGAAAAGCTTCATGACAAAAGGTCAAGAAGAAAGATGAGAGGGAATATGACTTCCTTGGGGATAAGTTTCTTATGTAAAAGATAGTGAAAATCCCTAGCAACGACTGGGAAGATTTTAGTTCAATGACGCTTCCTAGCAATAGCTGGAATACCTGAAATCTAAAGATAGATCCCTAGCAACAACTAGGGAGGTTTTAGTTCAGTGACGCTTCCTAGCAATAGCTGGAATACCTGAAATCTAAAGGTATAGATCCCTAGCAACGACTGGGGAGGTTTTAGTTCAGTGACGCTTCCTAACAATGGCTGGAATACCTGAAATCTAAAGATACAGATCCCTAGAAATGACTAGGGAGGTTTTAGTTCAGTGACGCTTCCTAGAAATGGCTGGAATACCTGAAATCTAAAGGTGTAAGTCCCTAGCAACTGTTGGGGAGATTTGAATTTTGAAAGTGTCAATCCCTAGCAACGGCTGGGAAGGTTTGAATTTGAAAAATATCAATCCCTAGCAACGGCTAGGAAGATTTGAGTTTGAAAAGTGTCAATCCCTAGCAACGGCTGGGAAGGTTTTATTTTTGAAAGTGTGCAAAAGGCACAGGAGTACTTGCAAAAGGAAGGTGAATAGATATGGTGGTTATCATACACAAGGTAGAGGAAAATTTACGGTAGGCACGAAAAACTCATTATATCCCTCAGGCACAACGGCGGGGATGAATTTTTTGAAATATGGCTACCACTTGGGACTTGCCAAACCTACATCAGGTGTTATAAGACAAACGATAAGAGAATAGGTCAATAGTCCAATCTCTCATTTTTGCTTAATATGCAAAGTTGATAAAGGTAAACTCTCTCGTGCGAAAGGTAACAAGGAGGCTTGCAAAAAGGCAAAACAGGGTTTTCCCTTGCAAAAAGAAGAGGGGTCTCGCAAAAGGCGAGGTACTGACAAAAGGCCAACAATATTTGCAAAAGGCAAATAAAAAGAGATACTTTGGGGAAACCCGTTGGGGTTATTCACGGGGATCCTTGCACTTTCGAGAAAGGCTTGAATCCAACTTACGCTAAACATACTTGCCCCAATATGAAGAGTATATTATGATGCAACGTTATGCATGTAAAATGTCGATGTATGCAGAAAGTCGGTGTATGCTCGGGCTGCTGGGGTATGCAAATGCATGATCTATGGATTGTGCTAAGTATGGTTGGGCTTTAGTGGGACTTTCTATTTCGACGGGAAAAATTGTGCATGAAGTGATGCATGCAATGCATGTGGGACTGCAACTGGGTATTTGGATTTTTGTAGGGATTTTTGTTTCCAATGAGAGATCATCATCAAAGGGTTGATGGAAAAGGGTGTCGTCATCAAAGCGTTGATGGAAAAGGGTGTCATCATCAAATGGTTGATGGAAAAGGGTGTCATCATCAAAGGGTTGATGGAAAAGGGTGTCATCATCAAAGGGTTGATGGAGAAGGGTGTCATCATCAAAGGGTTGATGGAAAATAGTTTATCATTGTCAAAGGGTTGACGGAAAGGTAATTTGTCTTCGTCAAAGAGTTGACGGAAAGGTAATTTGTCTTCGTCAAAGGGTTGACGGAAAGGTAATTTGTCTTCGTCAAAGGGTTGACGGAAAGATAATTTGTCTTTGTCAAAGGGTTGACGGAAAGGTAAATTGTCTTCGTCAAAAGGGTTGACGGAAAAGGTAATTTGTCTTCGTCAAAGGGTTGACGGAAAAAAGTTTGTCATCGTCAAAGGGTTGACGGAAAGGTAATTTGTCTTCGTCAAAAGGTTGACGGAAAGGTAATTTGTCTTCGTCAAAGGGTTGACGAAAAGGTAACTTGTCTTCGTCAAAGGGTTGACGGAAAGGTAATTTGTCTTTGTCAAAGGGTTGATGGAAAGGTAATTTGTCAACGTCAAAAGGTTGACGGAAAGGTAATTTGTCTTCATCAAAGGGTTGACGGAAAGGTAATTTGTCTTCGTCAAAGGGTTGACGGAAAGGTAATTTGTCTTCGTCAAAAGGTTAACGGAAAGGTAATTTGTCTTTGTCAAAAAGGTTGACGGAAAGAAACTGTTGTAAAATGTCGTCATCATAGGGTTGATGGAAAAAAAGTTTGTCATCGTCAAAGGGTTGACGGAAAGGTAATTTATCTTCGTCAAAGGGTTGACGAAAAAAAGTTTGTCATCGTTAAAGGGTTGACGGAAAAGAATTTGTCTTCGTCAAAGGGTTGACGAAAAGGTAATTTGTCTTTGTCAAAGGGTTGACGTAAAAACATTTGTCATTGTCAAAGGGTTGGCGGAAAAGAATTTGTCTTCGTCAAAGGGTTGACGGAAAGGTTATTTGTCTTCGTCAAAGGGTTGACAGAAAGGTAATTTGTCTTCGTCAAAGGGTTGATGGAAAGGTAATTTGTCTTCGTCAAAGGGTTGACGGAAAGAAACTGTTATAAAATGTCGTCATCAGAGGGCTGATGGAAAAAAGTTTGTCATCGTCAAAGGGTTGACGGAATGGTAATTTGTCTTTGTCAAAGGGTTGACGGAAAAAAGTTTGTCATTGTCAAAGGATTGACGGAAAGGTAATTTGTCTTCGTCAAAAGGTTGACGGAAAGGTAATTTATCATCGTCAAAGGGTTTACGGAAAAAAATTTGTCATCGTCAAAGGGTTGACGGAAAAGAATTTGTCTTCGTCAAAGGGTTGACGGAAAGGATTTATTATGTTATGTATGCATATGGTGCATGTTAATGCGAATTTCTCATTTTTGTGAGAAAGCTTTTTGATATGCAACTTCCTTATTTTGAAAGAAGGTCATGTGTGTTTATTGTATGCAGTGCATGTGGTAATGCAAGATGAATATTGATTGTCTTTGAATTGATCTCCCTTTTGGGAGGTGAGACTTTCTGGGTACCAATGTTGATTGGAGTTGAGTTTATGAAGATGCCAGTGAAGTGGGCTTTTATTTCTAGTGATGGCTAATAGGAGTGGGCTTTCGGTTTTGGAGATGCCAATAGCGATTAGGCTTTAGGGTTAATGATAGAGATTTGTTTTGGGAGGTGCCAATAACGATTGGGCTTTATGGTTAATGATAGAGATTTGTTTTGAGAGGTGCCAATAATGATTGGGCTTTATGGTTAATGATAGAGATTTGTTTTGGGAGGTGCCAATAACGATTGGGCTTTATGGTTAATGATAGAGATTTGTTTTGGGAGGTGCCAATAACGACCAAGCTTTAATTTTGGAAGGTGTCAAGTGAGGCTTGGCTTCATTATTCTTTATCGGGAAAGGCTTCATGTTATGCATGATGCATGATATGTATGAGTGAAGCAACATGGTTGGTGCGTAATGATTGATGCAATTGTTTTGGATAGTTCAACAAATGTCCTTGAGGTGGGTCAAGAATGGTTGGAACTGGGAAACATTTTTGCTTGGCTTCAAGGCTCATTGTTGACAAATTATGGGATGATGTGTTTAGCATGACTTCCCGACATTTGCTTTGAACTTGGCTGACGTAGTGAGCTTGGTCTGGATATTCTGATGTCCCATGCTTGATCTGAGCAAGAAAGTCCAAAATATAAGGAAATGCTTCCTCTCCATGGCCAGTCTTGCCCCAATCTACTAGGTATCTACATGGACTGCCCTAGTTACAAGTTATGAAGCAAACCATGGGTAAAGTGATCTTGATCTGATATACCCCAACGTCTTGGGTTTTCCTTCCCCTGCTTATCCATCTCTTGGAAAGATTTGACTTTCTCGTGTTTTTGAAGTGGTCTTCCCTGTTACGAACCTTGAAGGGATTCTGCCCCTGACTTCTCGACATTTGAGGGAATGCCCCCGGCCAACTGCCTTTGGAGAGATTTGCCTAATATCGACGTGGTTATCCCAGACTGATTGGATCTTGAAGTGGCTTGCTCAACGGAGTTCTCAGATACCTTGCCCTCCTTGGTGAGATCAATCTAAGGGGATGACCTTTGCTCATCGGAGTCCTCAGGAAATTTGCCTCTTTTGGGTGACCAAAACTTCTCAAGTCATGTTCATTTGTGAAAATGCTCTTGATGTCAATGCTCATTCACAAGTAAAACTGTTTATGCTAATGTTATGTTTATGGTAGCTTTAGAAATCCAAGTATGTTCACTGAAAAGATGACATATAGTGAATGGATCACTAGTTACAAAAGTAATACCGATATTTAGCAAAACAAATAGGAGTCAGTTTCGACACGAGCTCTAATGCAATAGGCTTTCGAAATGGACCTTGCTTCAATTAGGTCTTTTGAGGGTTGTAACGTGGGATGGTTCACGGTTTAAGAAACAAAGGATTTATGGCTCAAAAATTTATTTAGCCCGCCCATTCTTCTTAATACCCTTCAGTCCTACGTTCAACTAGTCTGACACAGACGTTCGCCTCTTAGAATGATGGGAGTGGTAGTAAGAGAACCCACAAGGTTTTGGGAGTGACAGTCACTTGCCTTTCTATTTTTGTGTTTGCAGTCACACGACTTTGTTCTTGCTGACGATTTTTGTTTTTGATTCCTCTTCTGCTTTTTTTTTTGTTTTTCAACTTCCCTAATTTTGCCTGGACTGTTTTTTTTGCTTACAGTCCAACGGGATACCCTAATTTTTGCCTAAGCCACTTGCTTTCAAGTTTCGACTTAGCGGGCTTCTTTTCTCTCTTTTTTTTAGAGTTTTTTTTTTGTGTGGAACAAATCGTGTGACGTTTGTTAATTTGGTTTGAAAGGATTTGTGACTGTCTCACTTTTTTTGTTGGCGAGGGACAACCATTGGATTTGTGATTTCGACCTCTCGTGAGGGAAATGATGTGGTTGTCCTTTAGACAAGACACTCCCTAGGATGTGGTTGATTCTCAAATGGGACACTCCTTACTTTGTATTTTAGGAATTGAACGCGTGGTCAAATTAGTTGAAGATTACCCTGCCCCGGGTTTAAGATGTGAGGGTTTCTCTGCTTGGAAGAAAACTCCTACTTCTAGGCTCAAAGGGATTAACTAGGGATTATCATCCTTATACCTCCAGTGTTTGGGAATTTGAAGCAATGCCTTACATCATCAGCAAGGTGTTTATTCAAAAGCATACATGCAATGAGCTATTTGTACCTTATATTCATCATTCTCCTTCTAAGTTTCGTTTTTAAACAAAAGTAAGATAAGAGTGAACACGATTGGATTGACTTAAAACATGCATATTCATTTCATTTTTGCAAAAACAAGTTTTTAAGAGTGAATACTACAGTGACAAGTAAGAAAGTCACACATGAAAATGAATGAATGATAACATAATTGCTGGCGTGATTAGCCTTGTTTCAACCGTAGACCGGTGTCATCATGCTTATAGGAACTTATGTATGATAATCCCCAAGGAGGCTCTTATTCAGCTTCTTGTTCCTCATCCATTGGCACTGGTCGTGACATTGCAGAAGTTCCTTCATATGGCAGCATGAGGTTGCTCAGTATATCCAGGCCGTTTGGTGTGAACGCGATAGCCTTTGAATCAATAAGTTTCTGGACCTTGTATTTGAAAGCCTTACAACTCTCGATCTAGTGTCCGGGTGCTCCTGAGTGGAACTCACACCTAGCATTCATGTCGTAGTTCAAGGGAAGAGATGTTGGAGGAGGTCCTAGTACCCTTAACTTCACCAATGATCTGTTGAGCAAAAGAGGGAGAATTCGACCGTACGACATGGGAATCAGGTCAAACTATTTTTCTGACCTCTTTGATTTTCTCTGGCCTTTTTGAGCATAAGAGTTTTGCCTTCCACTTGAGTACCAATTCTGATTCTACATTTGGTTCCTCGGAGCTAGCTGAGGAACGAACAATGGCTGTTGATTAAGAAACCTCAGCAGTTCAGATTGGGGACGGTATCCTTGAGGCAACTCATGATGTAAGGTGGAGCCAAACAGAGGCATAGGGGAGACCGTTTCCATCCTAGAGGTTGGTGTAGGATTTCCTTCCTTTTTCAACAGTGTTTGCAAGATTTCCATAACCAAGCTCATCTGAGTCTTTAGTTGGATGATCTCTTCTTTCAACGCAGCTTGGCCTTGTTGGAGTTCTTCCATAGTGGCTTGAGACATGCTTCTAGTTCTAAGCGTACGTCGGGAAATCAGCTAGCGGGGTAGAAACAAAATATGGTATAAGGTTTTGCTTATGAGATGCAAATGATGCATGAATGCGATGTTTATTTATGAATGAATGGGTGAGAAGATTTCCACAGGTTTTTAGGCATGGGTTCATGGTTTTGGACCATCGTGACGAAGCATGGAGTTAATAATGACTGCTTAGTAAACCAAGGTTCTTGCTTTGTGTGATCTAAGGCTTTTAGAAAATTGGGTGTAAGACACTGTCCCTAGAGTCATGGACTTCCTTGACTGTCAGCCGCTTATGTCAATTTACTTGCCAGGCGACTGCTCCATCAAAGCCATCTACTCTAAGTGAGATCTTCGTATCGACCCTTACGAGGAAGGCACCTCGGTGGCCTATACTACGCGACCATCGGTCTAGGCTAGCCATAATTTTAAAGGTTATAAAAGGGGTCTTAGGTTCATTGAGTCTAGTAAAAGAAAAGATGCTTACGTCGAAAGCACGACGGTCATCAATCCCCTTAGGAGAATCTACCACTAAGTGAGGTTCTCGTACGACCCTAACGAGGAAGGCACCTCGCAGATCAATACTACTCAAACTCTCCTATCTCAACCAAACTCTCAGAATCGGGTGGGGAGTCCTTCACACAAGGTTTTTTCTTTTACTAATCATTATTGCTTCCAAAAATTCTTCGTCACAGAGCCAAGGTTTCGGACCAACAGGAAAACAAAGAAAATATGCACAGGTTAGCAAAGAAAACTATATATACAGAAAAAATAGATAACAGATAAGTCTCCACGTACGTAAAAGAGAAACAACCCAAACTAGGCTACACCTGCTTAGGGAATTTTGGTAGTCCCCATATGTCGCTACCTGGATTTCACGATAACGAAACCGGGACTAAAGAGAATGCCAAAGAGAGGCAAAGTCAGAAGAGTCGCCACCAAATTTTATTTAGTTTACCTCTATCGGAGAGGAGAGGGGAAATAGTCGATAAAACCAGCGGAAAAGAGACGCGCACGGGAAGCGCTAAAAGAGAATAACAAATCGGTCTCGCAACCGAGATTTGGGTTCAGAAGTCGGTTACATAAGGGGAAGGTATTAGCACCCCTTACGTCCATGGTACTCCATGGGAACCATTTGGGTTGTTTTACATACATGAGATTTATCTATTATTGTTTTATTTTCAAAAGAGTGTATGAAAAGAAGGGAGTGTTTTTGTTATTATAGTGCTCGCCAAGGATTGGGGCCCTTGGGCCTACGTATCACTCATTCGGGGATGAGGAATCAGAGCTCCGTAGTTCGGAGTAGAAAATGTTTGTGTGTTGGTTGATTTTACCTTTGAGAAAAGGGTTTTCAGGATGATGCCCTAAGGTACAAAAATGAGTTTGATGAGTTGTATTGTTTTTACCTTGAATAAGGGTTTTATGAAATGAGTGTTTGTGATTATATTGTAATAAAGTCTATGAGCGGAGGTGATTATTCTAGACAACAAGCCAAGCGTCTTGCGTTCAAAATAATCAGAGTAAGGGTAGGAGTGCTCCATTCTCACTCATTCTCCACCACTTAAGGCTCATGGCGCACAATAATAATCGTAATTATTAAGTATTTTTGAATTTGTCTAAGAAAATGCCACTTGACGTTGGATCAAGGGTTTATTTTATTTTGATTATTAAATTTGGCTTATGCAACATGAATGCAAAGTAACCAACAAGAAATTAAAGAGTCTCATTGTAAGGTAACCCAAGAGAAAGCCTTTTGTGTGCAAAAGTGACCTAAGCTAAACAAAGGATAATGGTCTTACAAACATGTCCCCATAAGGTGGTGCCATGATGCCATTCTTACAACATGCATGTAAGTTACGGATGAAAATCCAAGTGTTTACAAAGTATCACAAAGAGTAATGAAAAGGCCTCCCAGCAAAGGTCCTAAGATGAAATCCTCTAAGTCCAAGTTGATTAAGAGTGGTGTGAATATTTTTGGTCTTTATCATTTTATCATGTTTTTGTTATTTTTTATGTATGATGACAATAAAATAAATAACAAGTAAATAAACATGCATGATGAGTTTGTACAATGATGATGATAATGAGTACTTGAATGTAAATTACAAGGTAATAACATAAAAGTAAATCACAAGATAAAGAATGACAATATCACAATAATAATGGTTAGTGACAATAAAATAAATTGCAAGGAATTAAAGTGCAATAATATAAATGTTAGTAGTTAGTAGTTAGTGGTTAGTGGTTAGTAGAATGACAATAAGCAAATAGACTAACAAGTTAATGTAAAGAAAATGGTTTCATCTATGTATCAAATGACCCAAACATGGTTGAAATAGAGGCAACCTATCAATGCCTCAAAGTATCATGAATGATCTATTGATCAACCATTAATAGGTTTGAAGTATTGAATATTTAATCAACTTTAAACAACCATGGTCATGATCTAATAGAACTCATCAACCAAATAAATGTAACAACAAGTCAATAATAAATATTAAATGATAACAAGAAACAATGTAAAGGAAATGGTTTCATCTATGTATCAAATGACCAAAACATGGTTGAAATAGAGGCAACATGTCAATGCCTCAAAGTATCATGAAGGATCTATTGATCAATCATTAATAGGTTTGAAACATTGAAGGTTTTATCAACTCTAAACAATCATAGCCATGATTTAATAGATCTCATCAACCAATAAATATAAATGATAACAAGAAACAAAGTTTGATTGAAAATGAAGGATAAAAAGTAGTAAGAGCAAAAAATCCCCAAGAGGGTGTAAATCCAACAAAAACCACTTGTCTCAAAGTTGACTCAAATCTCTCTCAAAACACAACCCAAGAGTAAAAACTCATTTTCAAACACAAAACAAAACTAAAACTATCGAGGAGTTTGAGTCCAAAATATTACCAAGATTGTGGTGTCAAAACTAGGTTGTTGTTGTGTTTGGGTTTGAGAATGAAGCAAAAAAATGTTTGGAAGAGGGTGGTTATGGTTGTTGTGGTAGAAAAATGGAAGGGAAGAAAGTTGTATGTTTATGTGGTGGTGGTGAATGATTATGTAAGTGAAGGTTACAAGTTTGCTACTGTTTTTGTTGTGTGGAGATTGTGGATTTTTACATGGTGGTTGGATGGTTCAAAGAAGAAAAGAGGGTTTGGATGAGTTAGGGTTTTTGTTGAAAAGAGGGAGCTTGAATGTGATTTAGACAGAGGTTTTGTGGCTTTCAAGCTTGAAAAATGAGTGGGGATAGTGCTCTATTTATAGGGGAAGCAAAGGGGTTGAAGTGGGTGAAAGAAAAGGTCCTTTGGGTAAAAAACAGAGCCATTTCTGCTGTCTTCGCAGGTGTAATCGGTTACCCTGATTAGGGTAACCGGTTACACAGTGCCAAAATGGCCAAAAAAGTAGTTTTTGGTCAGGGTAATCGGTTACCTTGATTAGGGTAACCTCGGTTATCCAATTTTTTTATTTTTTATTTTTTAAAATTTTTTTGTTTAAATTTTTTTTTAAATAATGAATGTATGCATGTGTAGTAGGGTCATGGATCAGATGAAAATTGTATCGGGGTAGGATAAATTTTGGGGTATGACACACATGCAAAGTAATGATATGGGCTAAATATTTATGGCATTGAGGAATTGAGATTTTCCTTCTTGATTCACTGTTTGGCTAGCCTTCTTCATAGTTGGAGGTCGTCATGCTCATTTAGACCAGTATGATAATCATCATCACACCTGTTCTCGACAATTTCTTCCATAGCATGGACTGCTGGACTCGCATGACCAGGTGAAGTATTATTGTTGATATGAAGTCCTTGTGGCGCAAATGAGAACATCTTGGAGTGAAACAGAGTCCATACCTTGCTCTTGAGTACCTTACAATCTTTAGTTGAATGTGTCGCATCCGCGAAAAACAACCGGCGGGCAAAATAAAACAAACAGAGCCGCCACCGTGCGTTATTTATCCCAAAAGAGGGAAAGGAAACGCTCGAAGTAAACCTGGAAAAGACATGGTCCTGCGACCAGAGAGAGATGGGATCGGGAGTCGGTTATGCGAAGGGAAGGTATTAGCACCCCTACGCATCCGTCGTACTCGACGGGATCCACGCACAAAAGAATAGAAGAAAGGTCGCTAAACACTGCTCACAAACTGCACACACACACTAGAAGGAAACACAGATGGAAGAACAGGGGAACGGGCTCGCTAGGATATCGCATCCTATGCCTACGTATCTCATCTGGAATGAGAATCAGAGCTACCGTAGTTCGGCTAACGCACGCCAAACAAAACCCACACAGGAAACCGACTGCCAATCGCTGGACTTACGTCAGACTCCATGCAAACAGCACGCAGGAAACCGACTGCCAATCGATGGACTTATGTCAGACTCCAAACACACACAAGAGGGTTGAAAAAGAAAAAGAAAAAGGGCGCCCGAAGAGATCAGTTCATCTCCTGCCTACGTACCTCATCTGGTATGAGGATCAGGGCGACGTAGTTCCCCTACGCAGGGAAAGAACTTCTAACCTAACCAGAGACTGGGAACTGACAAACTAGAAGGGAGCCTGACTCGAGCCTAATAGTTATCATGTAATCCACAATGGTCCTAGGTTGAGGTTTCTATCTAACTTGCACAGGGAGCAAGCTATCCTAAACAACACAGTCACACACATACAAGCACAATAAAGCAAGCACACACACTATATGCACACAATTGGGCTCATACAAGGCTAGGCTGCAAAAGCAAGCCAACTGGAATGGGGTGAAGCAGATGAAATAGGAATGAGGGGTGTGCCTCATAGCTCTTATCCCTGGCCTGGGAGAGCTTGACTCAAATAGAAAATGTGGGAGTTCAGACTGTAGGAACTCTTCTCCACAGATGACTGACTCAACCTGATCTTGGGTTTTTATTCACAATGCATCAACACAATGGTGTGAGCAAGGTGAATGACACACTGAATAGCAGGAGATGGATTACACATCTCTTTTATCTGCCAATTTCCTCTTAAGAGGTCTTTACCTGCTTGGCACAAAATTAAACATTCACAAGCATTGCCTCTTAAGGAGGACTTCAGACAGGTGCCTGCCCACATAACAGGACAGGTCTTCCAGACTACATGAAGTCAGAAGAGTTATACCTCAGTGGTTAAGCAACCAAGCAAAGCAATTTCAAATGAACTCTAAGCAACTTAGGTACCTGTGGAAAATCTAAACCAATCAGTTCAACTGTACAGACAAACTAAACAACAGTTAACATCAAACAAACATACAATGTTCACAATGTGCAAGCCACAAGGCAAACTCAAATGAGTTAACATCAACCTACAAAACACACAAGTGTTAGTAATCAAGATCAAACATCAATGCTCAAATGAGGAAGCATCATCAACTATGGACTTGGATGTTTAAACCTGAAATCAAAACCCACATGTAAGCCACAAACCACTAGGTCAAAGCCTAGGGTCAAAGATGGAGAAAAAAGTCAAAACAGAACCTCAAATTTAACATGAATCAACCTTATCCAATCAAGAATAAATCTCAGAAAGTCCCACATCAAAATCATTAATCATATTCATTTCATGAGCAAAACATGGCAAGGCATGCAAATGATGATCACATTTAGACATCAGAAGAAACAAATGCACATCAAATCAAAAATGACTCAAATAATCTTGACAAAATTCATGAGTAAACAGGACATATAACATGATCGTCACACAAAAAATCAGAGGCATTGGACATCATTAGGCATGGCAATCACTTTGATCAATCAAGACAAGCACATGTGTGACACAAATTGTCACACCAAATTAGCATAAGCATAAAACAGAGATGAATCATGGTAAAAATCTCAAACCAAAGCCAAAACATCACTCAACATGTCTAGAAATCACACACAAAATTTCAGAAGCATTGGATCATTTTTGAGCATTTTATGATCAAATGAATAAGGCAATAGCAGAAATGGACACATGTTCAATCACCCTAGGACAAGTCAAGTTTTTAATCAGGCACAACTTGCAAATTAATGATCATAAAAAAATAGACATGATAAGGAACACATAGCAAAAAATTGGAGATCAATTGGTGCATTTTTCAATTTATTGTGATTTTTGGAAGTTCATGGAATTTTGAAAAATGAAACATGAAGCATGGCATGAAAATGTGAAGGAATAGGAGAAAAATACAAGGCAATTGGAAATGTCTCTCAGCCAGGATCGAACCTGGCGCAATTTTGAAACTACCGAGCGTGCGCTAGCCAAACGATAGCGTTTCACCATCAAACCCTAAACACGCGCGCTGCATGGCATTTGAATTTTCGTAGCTAATGTGCATGAACTTTCCTAGCAAAACCCTAGCCATTTCGTAGCTAATCTGGAAACAGTATGAGTTCATGCAAGGAAGATGAAGATCTTCATCTAGATTTTCCATAAATCACAAAAAATGTCCAAAAATACAAGATAAGCATAGCATTCGAAGCTTCGTTCCACATACATCAAAGATCAAGCAAGGATTCATGCAAAAAACAACATATCCAAGCCAAATCGAAGAAAAGAAAGATTAACATAAAAACTTCAATTGAACATAACTTCATGGATATAACATCATTTCACTCGATTCAAAGCTTAATTTCATCAGCATGCTTAGATCTACAATAATATGGCCATGGATTTTGAAATGAAAGAGCTCGAAAACTCACCTTCTTGATGAACAGAACTGGATTTGCGTGCTTCCAATCCTTGCCAAGCCTCGGGTCTTCTCCATAATGTTTAGTGAGGTGAATGATAATTAAATTGAAGCTCAAACACAACTGAATCCGTCAGATTTTGGAATCACCATGTAACCTCCAAGCTTTGAATATGAACAAAAGTGCCACGATTTGCCTTGAATTCACGTTCAAATCTTCTCAACAATGCTTCAGGATGATGAATTGATCAATAGAAAGTTCTCATGTATGAAGAAATTTGGAAAAAGTTTGAGAGAAAAGTTTTGAAAATTTTGTGATTCTAGATATGAAATGTTGCTAATGATGGAAAACAGTTATGATTAACCCTTTATACCTCCTACTAATCATGTTTAGGAACTGTTTA
Organism: Lathyrus oleraceus; assembly: GCF_024323335.1. Taxonomy (NCBI): domain Eukaryota; kingdom Viridiplantae; phylum Streptophyta; class Magnoliopsida; order Fabales; family Fabaceae; genus Lathyrus; species Lathyrus oleraceus. Next base: position 209,714,945 of record NC_066582.1, read on the forward strand.
GGCCAAATGCAAATGAGATTAATCCATTTTGTGGTGTATGTGCAAAATTAGAATTTCACCTCCCACACATGCCATGCACGTGAACAGTACTAGTTCTGGCCCAAAGTTCCCTTAAAATGAGTCCATGCAAGGTTTGGAAATGATTTGGTATGCTCATGATCAATTAAAATGACTTTATGCAATTTTCTTCCAAAACTTCACGAATAAACCAAAGGCCATGCAAATGAAATTTATGCCATGTAATGATATGCTTGGAAAATACATGTTATAAGGATCAAAATGCCAAAAGAACCACTCATTTTGGAGTTTTGGTTAAAAAGTTATGTCCATTTGAACTTTGAAACACACTTTGCCATGATTGGACCATAACTCCTCAACCACACATGAGAAATTCATGATCTTGGACTTTTTGCAAATGGGAGAGAAAGATCTTCAACTTTCATGTTGGAAAAAATTTCATTTGAAGCTTTCTTGATGATGTAATCTTGAGTTAAAGTTGGTCCAAAACCTTGCCATTTTTGGAAAATTCAAATTACAAGTCACTTGCTATTTTGGGAAAGTCTTGATCTGACCTCAAATTCTTCAATGTTGATGTTTGAAATGTCAAATGAGACTTGTTTGAACATGAATGAAGTATCTCTACTCACTTCCCACCTCCAAATCCACAGTTGACTTTGCAATTGACTTGCAGTTGACTTCTATGGGCCTGAGATGACTTGCACATGCACTGATGAGTTCTGAGCCTCAACCACTTGATGAAATAACTCCAAAATGAAACCCTAGCTTATAAAAGCTCAATAAAACCATATGATGATCTCCATCTCAATAAAGATCTCATCTCCTTGAAAAACCCTGACTGGTAGAATGCAACTGATTAGGGTTGACCAGAGGTCAAAACCCTAATCCCAAGGAATCTGATCAGAAATAATGAACCATGATGATGATGATGTACCATTTCAACCAAGATAATACTCAACCTCCTTGAGGAACCAAGAAACCCTAATTGAATTACAAACCTCAGATGATTAGTGAACAATTTATGAGACCCTCAGACTTGCATCTCTTAACCTCTCCATCTTCTGAGAAAGACCTAGGAGGATGACTTGCCTATTTCACATGATATGCAAAGATGTAATGCCTAATGTCCTACAAAATGAAATGCAATATGCTAAGCTAGTCCCAAGAGAGGAGGGAAAATTTTGAGGTGTTACAGAATGCTCATATGCCCCAACATGGAAGTCAACATCGGGCATTGGCGTTAAAGCCTGGTGGATATGGAGGAAGCACCAGATTCAATTCTTTCGGTACTATCAATCCACTTTTGATCAAATATGGCAATACTTGACTGTATGGGATTGGAAGCGGATCGGTGTGTCTCTCTGGCTTCCTTGGTCTTTGTTGGGCATGTTGACGCTACTGATGTGGAGTATGTTATCGTAAGTATGATTGTTGTAATGAAGTATGTTGTTGATACTGAGGAGGTCCCCGATTTGTAAGATATTGACCATGTGGAGAGAATGGTGTCTGATATGGAGCTTGTGGAGTTTCCCAGACTGCATTAACTTCATCCTTTTCTTCCTTATGGGATTTACTAAGAGATTCACTCTCAATGCTCTAGCTATTCGAGGTGTCTTGAATTCTTCTGCTTTTGAGGCCGCTCTCGATGCATTTTGCATATGACACCAAGTGAGCGAAGTCTGATGACACATTTCTTATCATCCTCTCGAGGTAAGGGTTTTGCAAGGTATCCCTGAATAAGTCAATAAATTATTTCTCTAAGAGTGATAGTTTAACACTTGCCTCCATCTCTATCCATCTTTGGGAATACCCTTTGAAAGATTAGTTGCTCTCCTGAGATAGAAGTCACAACTGCATGCGATCGGGAGCCATGTCCATACTGTATATGTACTACTTCAAAAAGGCGTTAGCTAGGTTCAAACATGACTAAATATGGCTTCTTTCTAACTTCATGTACCAGCTCAACGATACCCCACTCAAATTGTCTTGAAAATAATGAATCATCAACTTATCGTCGTAAGCATGAGAGGTCATTTTTCGGCAGAACATCACCAAAAGGTTGCTTTGGGCAACTTTCCCTTTTGTACTTTTCAAGATCTGGCATCTTGAAATTTTGAGGTATAGCTGTAGCACCTCAAATTCGCACCTCCCATTTGTACATTCATTTTCATGATTAGGTCATTAGCATAACAAGGTCCATTGCATAGCATTGCATAGCCATTTGCCCAAGTGCAAGTTCAACTGACAAATTTGGTCAAACTGGTCAGGAGATCAGGTCAAGCAAGCAAGCATGTGCCATTTCTATTGAGACAAGGCCCTAGGGTTGATTTATCAAGTTCATATGGTCTAAGGATCATTTTGAAGTGATGTGGCCAAAGATTGGATGATCAAAGCTCAACAGTCAAGCTGAATTTCTTCAGAAACCCTAGAAAGTCAACTGTGGTCAACTGTGCCTGATTTTATGGATTGGAAGGTGTGAGATGGTTTGAAAGGCTTCATTCATGTCCATATAAGTCTCATTTGACATTTCAAAGACCAAGGTTGAAGAATTAAAGTCAGATCAAGGAGTTTCCAAAGATAGCAAGTGACCTGTAATTTGAACTGCCCAAAATGGAAAGTTTTTCTCCTCAAAATTACTGCATCATACAAGCTTCAAATGGGATTTTGTCCAACATGAAAGTTGAAGATCTTGATCTCACCATTCCAAAAAGTCCAAGAACACTCAATTCCCATGTGTGGTTGGCAAGATATGGTCCAATCATTTTCAGAAAATGCCTAAATTCAAAGTGCCATAACTTTCACATGGAAAGGCCAATTTGGTTGATTTTTCTTTGAGCAAACCACATTTCACATGAACTTTCATGGTGCATCATTACATTTCATCAAAAATCATCATAGCAAAATGGCATTTTTCAAGTGAATTCATTTGCATTTTTGGTGTGAAATAGTGATTTTCAAAATTACAAGCCATATGCACTTGGGACCAATTCCAACACATCCAAAATGTCATTTAGAACTTGCTTGAGCTGTTTTTAGACTGATACATTGGCTGCATAAGAAAAAGGGCATTTTGGCCAAAATCATGAAAATATGCATTACACTAATCATTTCCAATTTGCTTAATTGAGATTAACAAGTGGATTAGTGTGAGGTATAAAGTCTTAATCATAACAGAAATGCAAGGGGGGAATAATCATTTTTCAGATCAAATCACAAAAAACTCTCAAATTCTCTCACTTTTCTCCATTTTTCACAAAAAACTCTTTTGCATCAATTCATCAAGAATTCACCAAGTTTTTTGCTAGTTCTTCGTTGATTCATCATTTGCAGGTAATTTGCAAGGTCTGTTGAACAAGATTGAAGAGAGAACCGTGCAAGAACTCTCACTGTTGCGGCATCATCCTTCAATGGCAGTTGCAAGATTCACCTTCCTCATGCACTTTTGAGCTAAACAATCATTTGCAATCACCTTCATAAGCAATATACACGATCTGTTTTCACAAATCAGAGCCAAAAACGCACGGATTCAAGCACTGCTCATCAAGAAGGTTGGAATTCGAACTCTTTAATTCATGCAATTGCCATGTGGTTTAGATAGATCCTTTGACATAGAGTAGATTGATGCTTGAATCGTGCAATTCCATCCATTATTCATCGAGATATTGTGGTTTAAAGATTGTATGCCAAAACTATTCTTGATTAGATCTTCTTGTATGATAACTTCTGGACAATTTCGTGGCCATATCCATGATCCTCGTTGCGTGCTGTTTCCAACGGTATATGATTTGTTCGATTTGGTTGAAAGATGTCCATAACGAATTCTGGTAGTGATGAACAGTGATGATGTTCTTGAGTTTTCTGGAAAAGGAACATGTAGATCTTGCCTTGCCCGTTTCCATTTGAAAAACCTGTTTCCCGCTGGATTTGGACCAATCACAACGCGCCAAGCAATTTAGTGAAACTCCGCGTTTTGGCCTGGCTCAAGATAATTACAAAAATGCCATTTTGCGCTAATTAAATCATTTTAATCTTAAATAATTATTTCAATTTTAATCAAAACTTCTAAAAATCATATTAAATCCATTTTTGATCCAATTTGGATGGGGATTTTTGTGTTAATCTCCAAATTTTCTCTAGTTTTTTTAGGTATGATAATGGAAGTTGTGCCTGGTGAATTTTTGGTTTTGCCTAGTGATCTTTGACATGTATGCATTATGTGTATGTTTCACCATTTTAGTCATGACATCTTGATGCCTTAGCCAAAATGTGTGAAATTTTACATGGCTATTCTTGACTCTTTCTTGGTGATTTTGATGTATAGTTTGCTAATTTTGAGTTCCTGGTTTGATAGATATGATGTGCTCAAGTTGAGTGTGACAATGTGTGTCACACTATGTTATGTCAACTTCATGAATTTTGTTTCCATGCCTATGCTATGTCATTTGTTCCCAATTTTTGCATGAGACACCATCTGTATGTCTAGTTTAACCATGATTTTTTGTAGGAATTGTTGATACATTTCCTATTTAATTGGTATTTTTGTTTGCTGTTTACCATTTTGTGAACCTTGTTTGAGTGATTGACTTCCATAGCTTGTAAAATGTTCACACCTTATCATATGAAGATGAAACTTGGAGGAGTGTTTCTTAACATGCTTAACTTCATTTTGGCTTTGGTCCCATTCATTTCCAATGTTTGATTTCTGTTTTACAATTGATTGAAGTTGGTGTACACTTTGTGACCTTGTTTGGGTTGATTTTTGCATACCCTGATTTCCTGATTTAATTTCCCTACTTCCCATTATCCAAATGCTGTGAAATTTGATATGTAGCTCATTGAATATGTTCTGTTTGAGATGGAATTTTTGTGGAATTTATTGAGATGTTTTGGTATTTGTTTGATTGTGATCATTCTGTTAACTCATATGTGGTTCACACTTGCTTACTTTGACCTAAATTGTGCATAAAATGAAATTGGGGTATTGTTTTGGTATGGGGCCAATTGGTCTTTCTTCTTAATTGCATTATCCTGGTTTTGATCATGTTTCACTTGCTGTTTTGAGTTTTTTTATCTCCTTTTGACCCTAGGCTTGTCCTAGTGGTCCTGTATCTCATGTTTGAATGTGATTTTCAGGTTATGAAGCAAAATGCTGTAAGGAGATTTATGCAAGTTGATTGAGTTTGGTTTATGTACTTGTTATGAACTAACTTGGTTTATTTTGTAGGATGCTTGGCTCACTTGAGTTGATTGTGCTTTGCACATTGCATTGTTTGTTTGTACATTGTTCGTTAATTCTTATGTTGTTTGTTTTGATTTTGTGATTGGGATACTGATTGTATTTGATTGATTTCAGGTACATTAGTTGCTAATATTGCTTTGCTTTGCTTGATAAGCAATTTGCACTGAGGTATAACATTCTTGTCTCCATGTAGTCTGGAAGACCTGGCCTGTTACTTGGCCAGGCACCTGTCTGAAGTCCTCCTTAAGAGGCAATGTTTGTGCTTGTTTATTTTTGTCCCCAAGCAGGTAAAGACCTCTATGAGGCAATTGGCGGATATAAGAGATATGCAATCTATCTCCCGCTATTCTGTTGAGTCGTCCCTCTGCTCACGCCACTGTGTTGATGCATTGAGGACACTAACCCAAGATCTTGTACATTGTACAGTTGAGTCCGTGTCTTGAGTGTAGGAGGGTTCCCACATTCTGAACCCACACTTTATTGTCTGAAGCTCTCCCAGACCAGGGATAAGAGCTGTGAAGTCTCATCTTCACTCACCTTTCATCTGGCTTCACCTTGACTCTCAATGTCAAGGTTAAGAGCTAACCTCACCTTGATACAGAGGCTTGTTTGTCGAGGTTGATATGACCCCTCGACTAAAGCCTAACCTTGATGTTTGAGCCCCTTGTTGGTGTGTTTACTTCATGCGGTATGTGTTTGTGTGATGTGATTGTTTCCCCTAGGTTTGCTAGACTCCGCGTAGTCTCGTTTGCATGTCAATTAAGGTAGCACGGTTCCTTCGTATAGGGCTTCCTTTCTTGCTTGAGCTTTCCTAAAACACAAACAAATATTATCCCCTCTTAAGGATACGTCAACTCCTTCTACTACAGGTGAGTAAGTCTCCAAAGGTCGAGCATCCGGTAGATTGCGTAGTGACGTTATCCACTTAAAAAACACAAACCAACAGGAATAGTTTAGCCGAACTACGACAACTCTGATTCTCATGTCCAGATGAGATACGTAGGCACGAGATGCGATGTCTTGTCGAGTTTGACTAACAACTAACACTAATTCTCTTCTCTCGCCCTCGTTGCGATTGAGACCTTCCCCTTCTCTTGCCCTAGTTGCAATCGAGACCCTTCTTCTCCTTGTGTGTGTCAGGAGACGGATGTAAGCCCAGCCATTGGCATTCCGTATCCTCTAGTTGTGTGCTTGGAAGCTGATGTAAGTCCAGCGATTGGCATTCGGGTTCCAGTGTGGGTGTGTTTGGTTCGGAAGCTGATGTAAGTCCAGCGATTGGCATTCAGGTTCCATGTTTGCCCGTGTTTGTGTTGTTTTGTTTGGCGTGCGTGAGCCGAGCTACGAATGCTCTGATTCTCCTTCGTCCAAAGGAGATACGTATGCATAGGATGCGACATCCTAGCGAGCATGTGTCGTTTCCCCGGTCCGAACTACTTTGACTCTGATGTCTGTGCCTGATAGACTAAGTAGGCCCAGGATGCGATATCCTGCCGAGTCAGTCTTGTTTGTTTTCTTGTGTCTCTTTCAGCCAGTGTGTGTGTGTTTATGAGCAGTGTTTTAGCAACCATTTTCCTTCCTATTGTGCGTGGATCCCGTCGAGTACGACGAATGCGTAGGGGTGCTAATACCTTCCCTTCGCATAACCGACTCCCGATCCCATTCTCTTTGGTCGCGAGACCATGCTTTTTCCAGGTTTACTCTGAGCGTTTCCTTTCCCTCTTTTGGGATAAATAACGCACGGTGGCGGCTCTGTTGTTCTTGTTTCCCGCCGGGTTTTTCGCGTAATGCGACAATAGCCAGGCCAGGTACCAAACACATGTTTAAAGCATTCAAATCAAAAGTTTCTCGCCCTTCTATGGCTTTAAGTCTTTTCTCCAACATGCAACATCTTTCAGCAATCTCATCATCTTGTGGGTGTTCATTATTCACCACCAGGCTTGTCCCTTGGGAGTTTGGCACGGAGAATGCAAAGCTATGAACTCAACGAAATCATGAGATGAGGAATACCCATCTAAGACAGTATGACGCTATTGTACGATAAAGTTCTCAGCTGGGATGCGCACAGGTTGAGGTTGATCAAGGATATTTACCTGAGGTGGAATGAAATTCTTAGTGACTGTAGTCTATTGAATGTTTTCCTCTCTCTTTGTTAAAGCTATCATGGCCACCACAAGTTGGTCTATCTAGTTTTTTATTAAGTCAACATCTCCTCTTAACGCAACATGGATATGCTTTAACGGATCATTGATCTTTCAAGGGCTGCTTCAAGTATGGTATGGGTGTCAGGAAATCAGTGTTATTGTAAGCCCTAGAGGCCAATACTTTTGATACTTGTATCGAATTATTTATTAATAATAAAAGGCTTTTTCTTTATTATGTTTGTTTAATAAAGTCCCTAGAATAGCTAGTCCATTTAATGTATCAAGTGTGACTTAATCATGAGATCCCATTAAACATAAGGACATTATTCTTAAAGTATCCATAGTCGAGCTTTGTTGTGAAGTGGGATAACATTAAATCATTAAGACTATTATGTATATATACTGATGATCACATCTCATGGATCATGAATAAGGAGTTATCAAGTCTTAAACATAGGTATGAATATTAGGAGTAATATTTATACTAGATTGACCCACTATGAGAATACTACATAGAATGTTATGCAAAGTGTCATAAGTTATTCTCATGATGATAATGGTGTATACCACCCTTCGACCTAAAACCACTATGGACCCTAGATGTAGAGTCGAGTTCTTTATTGTTGATCAAACATTGTCCGTAACTAGATGACCATAAAGACAATTGATGGATACTCCATGAAGCATGCTGAGGAACATGAGTGACCTAGATGGAATTTGCCCATCCTGCGTAATAGGATAAATGTCTAAGGGCCCAATATTGAACTGGACAAGGATGACACGGTCTATGCCTTGTGTTCAATATAGACATAAGGGAAAAAGGGTAATAGTACACACAAGTATTATCACAAAAAGGGATTTGTCAGATCACATGACACTTTCGTGTCTTGGGTAGCAGTGATGTGTTGCTAGACACTACTCATTATTTATTATGTTAAATACGTGATTTAATATAATTGCCAATATCGCGAAAACCTACAGGGTCACACACAAAAAGGACGGATTGATGAGAGACAGAGTAAATAAGGAACACCGTAAGATACGATGCACTTAAGTGAATTGTAGAATATCGTAAGGTATGGTGCACTTAAGTAGAATATGAAATATGGTAAGGTACCACACGCTTAAGTGATATTCGGTATACCATAAGATATGGGCCACATACACTTAAGTGGGCTTTTTAACTTGCAGCTCACACAAGTGGTTCTATAAATATAACCCTTGCGCAGAAGCATTTCACTTGATGAAATTTCGTTTCTCTCTCTCTCTCTCTCTCTCTCTCTCTCTCTCTCTCTCTATATATATATATATATATATATATATATCTATCTCTCTCTCTCTCTCTCTCTCTCTATCTATCTATCTATCTATCTATCTATCTATCTATCTATCTATCTCTCACACAGACACACACTATACACATTCACTCAAAGCCTTCATTCGTAGCAGCTAGCACTGAGAATGAAGGAATTCGTTCGTGTGGACTGAGTAGAGGCATTGTCACCATTCAATGCTCGTGATCACTCCTTAGATCTGCATCAAAGTTTTCAATCGCCGGAAGAGGTAAGGATTTCTATCACTGATCATGCCCATTTGTAGGGATCACTAAAGGAAAAAATTTAATTCCGCTATGTTTTAGATCGCAATTTTCCTTTAGTGGTATCAGAGCCACTTACAAAACCATGCATCTGATAGTTGTTTATTTTCTATATTTTCTGTATTAATACGATTAAAATACAGAATGAATTAAATAATAAACGAGTAATTAAATTTGGCATCATGTGTATACGATTTGGATGATTGATGTTGACTATGCTTTGGAATCCGATGTTAGTATGGTGAAGCAGTGATATATCGATCATCCATATGTTACACAAATGAGATTGATCAATTTGTATATATATGATATACGTAATTCTGATACAAAATATGGTATATATGATATATTGTTTCTATTTTGTTCATTCAAACACTTAATGATTGTTATTCCTTTGAGTGATCAATGATGATTTGCTTTGGAATCTAACATTAGTATGATGAAGCAATGTTGTGTTGATCAATCATATTGAATTATCAATTGAGGTGTGTTTGACAGTATGAAATTGCTGCATTAGGGTTCATGACGGTACAAGGGTTATATTGTCAAAGAGTTATGCGATTAGGGTTGTGACTGCACAAGATTTGTTCTTTAAAGTAACAAGTGTTGATGTGAGAAACAACATCGGTTTCAAATGAATTGTTCATAAAATTTTGCATAGTGTGATCAGTTATGACCCCCGGCTAACTCTGCGTAGTGTGATCAATCACTGAAATTTAATTTGGTTAATTTAATTAACAGAATTTAAATTAATAATAATAATGTTTTTATTATTATTGTCTTGTGGTGATCAGTTATGGCCTTAGTTTCCCTTTATTTTGTTTTTGATATTTTAAAATATGGCTTGCGTGTCGTGGCTTTCTTTTAATCTCTTAATGTAATTTCTTTTCTCATCTCACTCCCTCGTATGTAAGCCAAGTTTCTTTTATGTAATGTAATGTTATGAAGAAAGAGAAGAATACAATATCAAAGGAGGACAACCTTAAAGATCTTGCTTGGAGAAGCTTAGATCATTATTAGGTTGGCTTAGGTTCTCTCATTGGCTTGGGAGAACAATTGCGCTAGGGGCCATAACTGTTTCATTTTGCATGTATATTGATGCATCTGAATGTATGTTGATGCATGTGAGAGATGATTTATATGATAAATAATTCGGTGAGATCAAAATAATTGCAAATTTCCTCAAATTAAATATTAAGTTTATGTTTTCCATGTTTTAGCACTCATCAAGACTAGTATCGAATAATGTAGGTTTCGCCTACGCGAGGTGCATGTTCTATATTAGTAAGGTGCGATAGGATAATTGTAATATCCAATTGCTAAAACAATGGGACAAACTTAACTAAACAAATTATAATAAGATTATATACGTTTAGAAGCAAGATTTAGAAATGATCCATATGATGGATTGAAAAAAGGAGTTATTCACCCAACTAAAATATTCGAGAGTTGTATTAGATACAATTGGAAGGAATTCCTACCTAAATAACCTAGTTTTGTGTAATCCGCCTACGCGGACTTAAAACCAAGTGAAATGTGGATCTCGACCCACTAGAAAATCTTCCAATAGGATTTTCCGAGTCAAATGGTGAGGGTAATTTGTTTTGAGTAAAATAATAGGAGCATATTTAATTAAATGCCTAATTGAATATGTTATTTTAATGATACTTATATTTTCATATTTTTCATGTAGATTACCATGACAAAAAACACCTCTAACAATATTTTACGATCAATCCTTGATAAGGAAAAATTGTCTGGGACAAATTTTCTGGATTGGCACCGAAATCTGAGGATTGTCCTCAAGCATGATAAAATGCTGTATGTCTTGAAGGAACTTGTTCCTGAAGAGGAACCTCCTAGTTTTGAATCTAAGGAAGAAAACGATGCTTATAAGAAGCATGTCGGTGATGCCAATGAAGTTGCTTGTCTCATGCTAGCTACCATGAACTCGGAGTTGCAAAGGCAACATGAGAACATGACAGTGTTCGATATGATCGGACACCTGAAGATGCTTTATCAAAAGCAGGCAAGGCATGAAAGGTTTTAAGTTTCAAAAGCCTTTTTTCAAGGAAAGTTAGCTGAGGGAGCCCCTGTAGGTCCCCATCTGCTCAAGATGATTGGGTATGTGGAGAACCTTGAGAGGTTGGGTTTTCCCCTCAGAAAGGAACTTGCGACTAATTTGATCTTGCAATCATTGCTAGAGAGCTTAAGTCAATTTGCGCTTAATTTCAACATGAATGATATGGAAAAAACTCTTCCTGAACTGCTATGCATGTTAAGAACTACTAAGTAGAATCTGAAGTCAAAAGGGAAGTCCATTCTGATGATCAGAAATGGAAAGAAATAGAACAAAAGGCCTACCAAGCAGGGTGGTAAAGGGAAAGGCAAGGGTTCTTCATTCAAAAAGGTGTTGACAACAAGGGATTCAAAGAGAAGATAGTCCACGCCTGGCATAAGATTCATAGAAGAGGAAAGGATGAATTAGGAAGCAAAGATTTTATTGCCTTAGAGCCTTACACTCAGTGGGTGTAAGCAAGAGCCGCTAAGATCAAGATGTTCTATCCTCCTAAAGAACCTATGTTCCCTACAGTCATAGAACCTATTCCAATTGAAGACCTGAAATGACTCCAAGTTGCGTTAGCCCATATGAATCAAGAAAGAGATGTTTAGGAAAGCAAGTTTTGTGTTTTAAATGCGGAGAGGATAAAACTGCAAAGGCAATTGAAGGAGAAAGATGATTTGTTTCACCAGAAGGACGACTTGATTGGACAACATGGACAAAAGAGGAAGAGGGAGCAAGAGTGATCAGTGCATTTTGATGCATGTTCTTCCATGTTTGTACTTAAGCATTTCTTCGATTTGCTTTGATTATTTTTATGTTTTAATGTATTTTCATAATTTATTTTATTTTTGCACTTATTTAATTTTCAGCATTAGCAGCTTTCGCGAGAAAAATCATATCTTGAGCTAGGAGTATCGGATTGAGACGTGCTACCAGTCTATGGAAAGCTAAGAAAAAGATCTACAACTTTTGTTCTGAAGTCGAGAGCTGAATGAGAGTGTAGAAGGGCCAGAAATTTCGTTGAAGCTGCTGCATTATTTTTTTATTTTGTTTGGGTTAGTTGTATTGGGCCTGGATCGTACATTTGACCCGGTTGAGTTGTGAAACGGGTTTGGGTGTTTTTACCTAGGTTAGGCAGCCAAAAACAGGGTTACGTTTTTCTGTTCATGTACGATTTTTTGAGAGCTAGCAAGATGACTATGGAGAACTAATCCCTTTTGAATCAACCTGCTGTAATTCAGAATCCGCTTTGAGGTTTTTATTAATTCCAATTTGTTTCCTTTGAATTCTTCTTATAATTCCAATTATTTGCTTAATCTAATTGTTGCTATAGGATAGAATCCTTAAATTCGATTGATGAATGATGATCCCGAATCAATTTCGTGTTAACATAGCTTTTATTTTATCATGAACGATTAAGTTGCGTCTGCTTAATTCGCAATAGTTTTTAATCCGTTTGGTTAATTCGGAATTTGGGAATATTACTCGCATAATTTCCTTTACGCTTGTTAATGGTAATTGTAATCGAATAGGAGCAGACCCGTTAGGGATTTGGAATTTTATAAGAATCAATGATAAGTCGGAAGATGATTTAGTAGGTTGGTTCGTGTCAGCTTATTTTATAATCACTTTTAAAAAAATCACTTTTTCGAATCTAAACCAACCAAACCCCCCCCCCCTTTTGTTCTATCGGTAGATTAATTAAACAAGAATCCTTGAGAACGATATTTGAGTCAATTTGTCGTTAAACTACATTTTTGAAAAACTACTCGTTTTGTTAAACTACATTCTTGTAGATTTTAACCATTATTATAGTTTAACTATTATTATAGTCATAGGTGTTGTGTTTTAACATATTTTTTTTACCCTAATTTTCTTGTGTTTTGGTGTTTTTGCGTTTTAGGATAAAAAAAATCTGTTTTTTTAAAGAAAATTGTTCAAATTATTCTGATTATTTGTCGATTAACTAGGAAAAAATCAAGGATCAAAAGCCTCTATTTAGGGACTAAATAATGGAAGTCATCCTAAAAACCCGAAATTCCTTATTTTTCTATTTTTTATGATTTTTTTTCTGTTTTGATAGTTTTAGAAAATTCCAAAAAAATTGTCAAAATTTTTAATTGACGTCATTAGATTAACTTCGGTGTTAGTTTATTTTTCTAAATTTATTTTAATCGTTTTCCTTCATTGTGTTTGTTTTTGACTATTGCTGACCAAAGAACTTTAAGGCAGTTAGCTGTCCCTGATGTGAATTATAATGGCATGTGTATTGAATATCCTGCTGCTGTTCCTTTTGAATTAAAATCGGGTTTAATACACTTGTTGCCAAAGTTTAGTGGTCTTGCAGGTGAAGATCCACACAAGCATTTGAAAGAGTTCCAGGTGGTGTGTTATACACCATTGAAGCCTGAAGGGATCACCGAAGATCAAATCAAACTTCTAGCTTTTCCTTTTTCATTGCAGGGTGCAGCAAAGGATTGGATTTATTATCTCGAGCCAAACTCAATTGCAAGTTGGACAACCCTGAAAAAAGTGTTCTTGGAAAGATATTTTCCTGCCTCCAGAGCTGCCTCAATAAGAAAGGAGATTTGTGGTATTAGACAAGGCAATGAGTCGCTGACCGAGTATTGGGAGAGATTCAAGCACTTGGTATCTAGCTGCCCTTAACACCAGATCACTGAGCAACTCCTCATCCAATACTTTTATGAGGGGTTGTTACCGATGGACAGGAACATTCTTGATGCTGCTAGTGGTGGAGCATTAGTCAATAAAACTCCAGCTGCTGCCAAAGCCCTTATTGAAAATATGTCTCTTAATTCTCAACAGTTCACCACTAGAGACAATTCTGTGCAAAGCAAAGGCGTGAGTCAAATTCAAGTTTCTTCCAACAAAGCTTTAGAGACCAGAATTGACGAACTCACTGCCTTAGTCAAACAGCTGGCAGTAGCAAAACCTCAAAAAGAAACTTTGTGTGGCATTTGTACTTCTCATGAGCACCTGACCGATACTTGTCCTATTCTGAGAGACGAGTCCATTAATGAGCTGCCATAAGCTTATGCAACCAACCTTTACAATCAAAACAGGTACAACAACACTCCTGACCTGTCCACCAAGAAATACCATCCCAATTGGAGGAACCATCCCAACCTTCGATATGGAAACCCGCAAACCAGCCAACAACAGAACTCACCTCAAGTGGCTTCCCCTGCACCTTCTGGACCATCCTTGGAGGATCTTGTTAAGCATATGGCCGTGAACAACCTCCAGTTCCAACAAAGGACCGATGCTAGCATCCAGACCTTGAACACACAGATGAGACAGCTTGCTACTCAAATAAATAACATGCAAGCTCAAGGTTCGAACCAACTTCCAACCCAGACAGTTGTCAATCCGAGTGGTCCTAATGCTAATGTGAGCGCAATTTCTTTGAGATCCGGAAAAGTTACAGGACCAGCCCCTGAAAAAAATAAAAAAAATCATTGAGGTAACTTCTGAACTTTCTCCTTCTAAGCCTCACCCAGTTGAACTTTCTTCTCCTTCTTCTGTTGTGGTCGAAACTGAAAAAAATTAAAGAAAAGGAGTATGGGCCACCAGTCCCCTTCCCACATAGAGTTCTGAAAAATAAAAGAATTGAGGAGGGAGACAAAGAAAGAAGATACTGGATGTTTTCCGAAAGGTTGCGATAAACATTCCACTACTTGATGTTATTAAGCAGGTTCCAAAGTATGCAAAATTTCTAAAAGACTTGTGCACAAGTAAGAAAAGGTTGAAGGGCAATGAGAGAGTAAATTTGGGACGAAACATTTCAGCCCTTATCCAGCCTAAACATTCACCTGAAAAAGCTACTGTTTCATCCCTCAATCAGGCCATATCCCAAAAGTGCAAGGATCCAAGAACTTTTTATATTCCATGTACCATTGGAGATAGTAAATTCGACAATTGCATGCTTGATTTGGGAGCAGGCATTAATGTTATGCCTACTTCTATTTATAATAACCTTGATCTTGGTCCTTTACAGCATACAGGTTTAATCATTCAACTAGCAAACAGAAGTAATGCTCGCCCCATTGGAGTAGTGGAAGATGTGCTTCTTCAAGTTAATGACTTGATTTTTCCTGCAGATTTCTACATTCTGGACATGAATGGAGAAACAAATTAAAGCAGATCGCCCATCATTTTAGGCAAACCGTTCATGAAAACGGAGAAAATAAAAATTGATGTCGATGATGGAACCATGTCCATGGAATTTGGTGACATTGTCGCAAAATTTAACATTTTCGATGCCATGAAACATCCCTTGGAGGAGAATGCTATTTTTCATATTGAATTGATCTCTGAGTTGGTTGATGACACCTTTTCTGAATTATTTTCACTTGATTTTCCATCTCTATCTGAGTTTGATGATGTTTATTCATGTGATGATTATACTAACACTAACCTTTGTGTTGTTTGTGCTGAGATTGATGTTGCCTTGCAGGGTGATAGTATAAACGAAGTTGTTTATTTGGATGAAGCTCTTGACATTCCGGCTGCCCCAAACATACCATGCATTGAACAACTACATTCTTTAGAGCCTAAACCACTTCCTGAGGATTCATATTATTCATCAAAGCTTCAACTTAATCAGAAATATAATAAGGGAATTGGATAGACCTTGGCTGGCACTCGTGATATTAGCTTATCCATATGTATGCATAGGATCTCACTTAAAGATGAAACAAAAGTAGTGAGGCAGCCCCATAATCCTTTAATTCTTGATGTTGTAAAAAAGGAGATCACTTTCACGTGTCCATTCAACACTTTTACTTATCGAAGATACTTCTTTGATCCTGGAATACAAGAAAAATGCATTAATCAAAATTTCAAGGTCAATGGACACTCCCCAAAGCTACTCCATGAGAACCCGACTTTGGAAGAAGAGACTGTAGAAGAGATCTCTTTGGGAAAGGCTGCTTATGCAATCACTTATCCGCCTTGACTCCTCGGGTGTGTTCTTTCCTTTCTCTCACTCTTATTTTATATTTATGCTCTTTCATTGAGGACAATGTATGTTTTAAGTGTGGGGGAGGGAACCATTTATTTGTTTGTTTTCTTTGTTTTATTTTTCTCTGTTTTTGGTTCAAATTTAAAATAAAAAAAATGCATCTTCTTGAAAGTTTTAGGCTATAGACTGACTAATTTGAGATTAGTTTGCGGAGACTTGGGAAAAATTCACAAGATCGGTATTGTTTTAACACCGTAAGTCTCCTGCATATGGAAATTGAGTTGAATTTTTATTATTTTTTAGCCTTACATTCTCATCCTCTGACAGCTCTTGAGTAGTTTATTTCAGCAGTCAGCACCATCTCACACACACTCTACGCAAGGAAGCCGATGAATATAAGTGAGTGTCCCGAAAAAAAAGAGAAAAAAATAAAGGAATGCACCTTCTAAGTTTGGTGACCCTCACCCGGTCACTTAACCCAACGGTTGTGGAACCTTCAAAAAAAGTTGGAAATAAGACTCTTTTGTAGTTGGTTCAGCGGGTTCTGGTGCTGAACTTGGTAGGGCGGATTACGGTCCGATCCCCTGCAACTACAATTGAGTAAGCAAAGGGTTATGCCACTTAAGTACCAGAACCCCGTGCAGAAAAGGATCAAAGTCACTAACCGGTCGCCTTGCTATGAGTGTGTGGAGATAACGGGCTTAATATGATTGCGCCTGAATGAAAAAGAGCCAAAGAAGGATGAGTAAGTTAGGTTTTAATA
This sequence comes from Lathyrus oleraceus, assembly GCF_024323335.1. Classification (NCBI taxonomy): domain Eukaryota; kingdom Viridiplantae; phylum Streptophyta; class Magnoliopsida; order Fabales; family Fabaceae; genus Lathyrus; species Lathyrus oleraceus. The sequence goes on from NC_066582.1 coordinate 209,731,752, forward strand.
TAATAACATGATTCGGGTTGATTTGGGTATTCAGGAGGTTTATGTCTGCATAACTGTGGATTAGTGTTCTTACAATGTCCTTAGTGTGCAAGATTAGTACCTATCGAAGCAAACTTAACCGAAGATGACTTGTAGCCTAGAATGAGTAACCGTTGATGTGTCTGTGTTTTGTTTTGTTTTTCATTTTGCTCGGAGTGCAAAAGTTCAACTGTGGGGGAATTTGATCAGTGCATTTTGATGCACATTCTCCCATGTTTGTACTTAAGCATTTCTTCGGTTTGATTTGATTATTTTTATGTTTTAATGTGTTTTCATAATTTATTTTATTTTTGCACTTATTTAATTTTCGTATTTAATTTTCAGCATTAGCAGCTTTCGCGAGAAATATCATATCTTGAGCTAGGAGTATCGGATTGAAACGTGCTACCAGTTGATGGAAAGCTAAGAAAAAGGTCTACAACTTTTGTTCAGAAGTCGAGAGCTGAATCAGACTGTAGCAGGGCCAGAAATTTCGTTGAAGCTGCTGCATTATTTTTTTATTTTGTTTGGGTTAGTTGTATTGGGTCTGGATCGTACATTTGACCCGGTTGAGTTGTGAAACGGGTTTGGGTGTTTTTACCTAGGTTAGGCAGCCAAAAATAGGGTTACGTTTTTCTGTTCATGTACGATTTTTTGAGAGCTAGCAAGATGACTATGGAGAACTAATCTCTTTTGAATCAACCTGCTGTAATTCAGAATCCGCTTTGAGGGTTTTATTAATTTCAATTTGTTTCCTTTGAATTTTTCTTATAATTCCAATTATTTGCTTAATCTAATTGTTACTATAGGATAGAATCCTTAAATTCGATTGATGAATGATGATCCCGAATCAATTTCGTGTTAACATAGCTTTTATTTTATCACGAACGATCAAGTTGCATTTGCTTAATTCCCAATAGTTTTTAATCCGTTTGCTTAATTCGGAATTTGGTAATATTACTCGCATAATTTCCTTTACGCTTGTTAATGGTAATTGTAATCGAATAGGAGCAGACCCGTTAGGGATTTGGAATTTTATAAGAATCAATGATAAGTCGGAAGATGATGTAGTAGGTTGGTTCGTGTCAGCTTATTTTATAATCACTTTTAAAAAAACCACCTTTTCGAATCTAAACCAACCAAACCCCCCCTTTTTTGTTCTATCGGTAGATTAATTAAACAAGAATCCTTGAGAACGATATTTGAGTTAATTTGTCGTTAAACTACATTTTTGAAAAACTACTCGTTTTGATCCGCATGCGACAGCGGATCAAAGAGTCTAGGTTTGGTGCCTAGAAAGGTGTCATTGACAAGATCTTGAAAGAAAAGGATGACATGAAGATTGCTTTTGAAGCTCAGATCAGGAAGCTCTAGAGGAAGTTGCAGTAGAGAGGCGTATCTTCTCTAAGTTATGGGCCCATCGGATCTTAGGCTTCAGTTTATGTCTTTTGTTTAAGATTGTTTAGAAATCATGTGCTGAAATTGTAATCCTTCCAGATATTTTAATGAAATAAATTTCGAGCTTTTCGTCTAATGAGTTATTACTTATGATGTTTGCAATTTGTTTTAATTCTTTAGTTCCTTGAAAAAAATCATTTGTGCGTTGCATCTCAAGCATTATTTGGTCTTGTTTTTTTCAAGTGTTTGTCAGAGTCTCATTCATTTTCCCCCATCTTCGTAAAAGACAAGCTGACACACTAGTACAATACTCATGCCAGCTCAAGACGAAAGATGGAGAAAATCGAGCCAGAGAAAAGAGAACTTCATGAAGACATGAATTCATTGAAAGCTGGAATGGACATAGTGACTGCTCTGTTGGAATCTTTGGTAGCAATTCAGAATCAACCTCCACCTCCGTCTCAACCTTAAGTGATTGTTATCTCTGAGATTGTAACAACTCCTGTTGTATCTTCTGTACATATTGGACTTACACGTCAGAATCAGATGCCTGCTAGTTACCCTTAAGGGATGCATCCCAATCATCTTCCAGAGAATTTCATTCTTGTTGTTGAAGCTCCTTTGGTGAATCAGGTTTTTCCAGTTCAACCTGTAATGGTCACTGCTCCTCCAGTTGTGCATGTTGTGGCACAAGTAGAGGATCATATCTATCACACTGCTCCTAGTGAGAATCCATATGTTTATGAGAGAATGGATGAATTCCAGGGTCAATTTCAAGAATTGCATAAAGAGTTGAAAGTTATGAGGGGTAAAGACTTGTTTGGTAAAAATGCTTATGATTTGTTCTTGGTGCCCAATGTCAAGATCTCTGTCAAATTCAAGGTCCCTAATTTTGAAAAGTACAAGGGTAATTATTGTACTCAGAGTCACTTGACTATGTATTTCCGGAAGATGGCTACTCACACTGATGATAATAAGTTGTTGATCCATTAATTCCAAGATAGTTTGACTGGTGCATATTTTAAGTGGTATATGGGGATGGAAAATGCTCATATTAGTTCTTTTAATAACCTTATAGAGGCGTTTGTATGTATGTACAAGTATAATTTGGACATGGCTCATAATCGTGACCAACTTCGTGCCATAACACAGAAGGATAAGGAATTGTTCAAAGAGTACGCTTAGAGATGGCATGAAGTTGCTACTCAGATTAACCCTCTGATGGAGGAGAATGAGATGACAAAGACGTTTCTCAAGACTTTGAGTTCTTTCTATTATGAGAGGATGGTTGCTAGCGCTCCAAATGATTTCACCGAAATGGTTGGTATGGGAGTCATATTGGAAGAAGGAGTATGAGAGGATCATTTGACAAAAGAAGCAAGTTCAGCGGGTGGGACGAAGAAGTACGGTAATAATTTCTAGAAAAATAAAGAAGGGGACACTAATGTTATTTCTCAGGGAGGAAGGCAAAGAAGGCCTAGAAATGTAAGTGATCATCAGAACCAGTCTCAACAACAGTATTATCAACAACCTCATATTGCCATAGTAACTCCAGTGGTTAGTCCAACTCCTGCTGTTAAGACTTATCAACCACAATTTCAACATAATCAACAATCTAATCAGAATCAGCAAGCTCATGTTCCCAGGAAGAATCAATTTGATCATATTCCTATGACTTATATGGAATTGTATCCAACCCTTTTGTAGAATGGGTTCATTAAAACTATATCTCCACCAGTTGTTTGAAACCCACTTCCATGGTGGTATAAACTTCAAGCTCATTGTGCTTTTCATCAGGGAACACCAAGGCATGATCTTGAAACATGTTTCTTGTTGAAAGCAGAATTTTAGAAGCTCGTCAAGAATGTTTTGTTGAAGTTCCGAGATACCAAACCTAATGTGCAAGTTAATCCTCTACCAGAACATGGTGGACCTTCTATCAGTATGGTAGAGGTCTGTCTGAAAGAGTACTTGGTTTATGATGTCAATTTGGTGAAGACTCCTTTGGTTTATATGTATTCCAAGTTATGAAATTTTGGTTTGTTTGGATATAACCATACAAGCTTCTAGTTGTGTGAACAAAATCATAAAGGATGCGCATTAATGAAGAAAGATATCCAGGGTTTGATGGACCAGGGTATTTTACAGGTCAGTACTAAGCGTAAAGAAGACGAAGTAACTATTATTGTTCCTCAGTTTGATATTCCAAAGTCTTTGGAAATCACTTACCAGAGCAAGGAAAATGTTGTGACTCCCTTGATAATTTGTTTTCCTGGACCGATTATGTATGAATCTGATAAAGCTGTTCCCTGAAGGTATAATACTACTATGTTGGAAGATGGTAAGGAGGTAAGAATTGAGGCAGCTCAATATGTCAAGAATATAGCAGATGTCAATGGTATGAACTGGAAGTGGATGTATGTTTTGTTCATTGGGAAGATCATGGATACATGATGTTGGGGAAGTAACGTCAACTCTTTATTAGAGAGTCAAGTTTGTTAAGAATAATAAGCTGGTAGTGGTTTAGAGTGAGCAGGACTTGGTGGTTAGTCACCTTTCTTCTTTCAGGTATATAGATGAAAATGAGGAAACTATTGGAACATCTATTGCTTCGTTGAAAGATGTGCAGTAGGTTGTGAAGAGAAATCAAGCAAAAGGCTGGGTATAGATTATTAAGTTTCTTGACAACAAGAACATAGTTGGTTTAGGGTTCTCACCCTATGCAGATAGAAAAGATTTGAAGCATGAAGTTGTTACCAGACCTATCCAAGAGGTGTTCCACAATGCTGGTTTCATTCACCTTAGAGATCAAGCCATTGCTAGCATTAGTGAAGGAGATTCAGATCCAGGATGGCCTTGCTTTGTGACGCATGGAGAGACTAGTCCAAATTGGATTGATGTGAATGTTCCTAGTTCATTCATTTGTTAAAGTAATTTGTTTTGTTTTTTTTTCAAATAATTCCTTTCACTCTGCCTATGGTGAAAGTGGCATTGTCCGAGCGCCCTTTGTTTCAAGTTTTAAGATCATTAATAAAAGACGTTTTGTTATCCAATGTGTTTTTTATTTTTGCATTTTTTTTGGAAAATTGTGACTAAAAAACCTGTTGAAAAACAATTTTAGTTCTTGCATATCACTTTTAGATTTGTCTGTCTTATAAAGTAAAGCATAAATCATGTGCAGATTAATGAACAATAAACCCATTGAAAATAATGACCCTGCATCCTCTCCCAACTTTGAATTCCCTATATATGAAATGGAAGAAGAGAGCGAGGAAGACGATGATATTCTATAAGAAATTACTCGACTGCTTGAGGACGAGGAAAATACTATTCATCCATATAAAGAGCCTGTAAAATTGATCAACTTGGGTTCCAAAGAAAAAAAGAGAGAAGTCAAGATTGGGGCACTGCTTGGTGAAGATGTCAAGAAGAGTTTGGTAAAGTTGTTGAAATATTATGTTGATGTATTTTCTTGGTTGTATCGAGATATTCCAGGATTGGATACTGATATTGTAGAGCACCGACTGTCAATTAAACCAGAATGTCCTCTAGGGAAGTAGAAGTTAAGAAGAACTCATCTTGATATGGTCGTCAAGATTAAGGAAGAGGTGCAAAAGTATATTAATATCAATTTCCTTGTCACATCTATTTATCCTCAATGGATGGCCAATATTGTGCCATTTCCAAAGAAAGATGGAAGAGTCAGAATGTGTGTGGATTATAAAGATCTGAATAAGGCGAGTCCCAAAGATGATTTTCCTCTACCACATATTGACATGTTGGTAGACAATATAGCTAAGTTAAATGTTTTCTCCTTTATCAATGGTTTTTCCGGGTATAATCAGATTAAGATGGCACCTGAGGACATGGAAAAAACAACGTTTATCACCCCTTGGGGAACATTCTGTTACAGAGTGGTTCCATTCGGCTTGAAAAATGTTGGTGCTACGTACTACTACCTTATTCCATGACATTATGCATAAGGAAATCGAGGTGTATGTTGATGACATGACTTCCAATTCTAACACCGAAGAAGATCATGTAGAATATTTGTTGAAGTTGTTCCAGTGTTTGAGAAAATTCAGACTCCGCTTGAATCCAAACAAATGAACTTTTGGTGTTCGTTCCATGAAGCTTTTGAGTTTCATTGTAAGTCAAAAAGGTATAGAAGTGGATCCAGACAAGGTCAGTGCTATTCGATATATTCCTGCACCTAGAACGGAAAAGCGAGTTATAGGATTTCTCAGACATTTGAATTATATTTCCAGGTTCATTTCTCACTTGACTCTCACTTGTGAGCCAATCTTCAAGTTTCTCCATAAAGATCAAAGTATTATGTGGAATGAATATTTCCACAAGGCTTTTAATAGTATCAAAGGTTAGTTGCTTGAGCCCCCTATTTTGATCCCTCAAGTTGAAGGGAAGCTTATGATTATGTATCTAACAGTCATGGAAGGATCGATGGGTTGTATCCTCGGACAACAGAATGAGACAAGTAAGAAGGATCATGTTATTTATAACCTAAGTAAGAAATTCACAGATTGCGAACCTCAGAATTATTTACTTGAGAAAACTTGTTGTGCCTTGGCATGGGCTACCAGACGTGTTCGACAATATATGTTGAACTATACTAATTAGTTGATATCCAAAATGGATCATATCAAGTATATTTTTGAGAAGCCTACGCTGATAGGAAATTGCCTGTTGGCAGATGTTGCTATCAGAATATGACATTGAATATCATACTCAGAAAGTTATTAAAGGAAGTGTGTTGGCAAACCATTTGGCTCATCAACCGATTGAAGACTATCAACCTATCTAGTTTAACTTTCCAAATGAAGATGTTATGACCATTAGAGCTAAAGATTATGATGAACCAGGGACTGATGAAGGACCAGAGTCTAAATCCCGGTGGGGTTTAGTATTTGATGGAGCTTTTAATACACGTGGTCATGAAGTTGGAGCAATTATAGTCACTCCTCGAGGTTCTCATATTCCTTTTACTGCAAGGATATGTTTTGATTGTACAAATAATATGGCAGAGTATGAAGCGTGTATCCTTGGCCTCAAAGAAGCTATTGATCTCAGGATCAAGATCCTCGATGTCTTTGGGGATTCAACATTAGTTATCAATCAGATCAAAGGTGAATGGGAAACTCGTCATCTGGGTTTGACTCCATACAAATATTACGCTAAGCGGTTGTTGGCTTTCTTTGATAAAGTCAATTTCCATCACATACCTCGAGAGGAGAATCAAATGGCAGATGTTTTAGCCACGTTGTCTTCCATGTACCGGGTAAATTTCCATAATGAGGCACCTCAAATCAGGATCATACGTCTGGATAGACATGCTCATATGTTTGTAGTAGATAGACAATAAACCATGGTATCATGATATCAAGTGTTTCCTCCAGAGTCAAGAATACCTGGATGAGGAATCCAGTAAAGATAAGAAAACCTTGAGAAGATTGGCGTATAACTTCTTTCTCAATGAGGATGTGTTATACAAAAAGAATTATGACATGGTCTTGCTCAGATGCGTGGATAGACACGAAGTAGACATGTTAATGCAGGAAGTTCATGAAGGGTCCTTTGATACTCGTGCCAATGGACATTCTATGGATAAAAAGATGCATAGAGCTGGTTACTATTGGTTGATAATGGAATCTGATTATCGTCAATTTGTCAAGAAGTGTCATAAATGTCAAATTTATGCGGACAAGGTGCATGTGCCTCCGACTCCACTCAATGTTATTTTGTCTCCATGGCCATTCTCTATATGGAGAATTGACATTATTGGCATGATTGGGCCCAAAAATTCAAATGAACATCGTTTCATTCTGGTAGCTATTGATTACTTCAACAAATGGGTCGAAGCAGCAACATACACCAATGTGACTAGACAAGTGGTGGTCTGATTTATCAAGAATCAAATCATCTGCCAATACGGTATTCTGAGTAAGATCATTACTGACAATGTTTCAAACTTGAACAACAAGATGATGAGAGAACTTTGTGAAAAATTCAATATTGAGCATCACAATTCTTCACCTTACAGACCCAAGGTGAACATGGTTGTTGAAGCGGAAAATAAGAATATCAAGAAAATGTTGTAAAAGATGGTTGTAACCTACAAATATTGGCATGAAATGCTTCATTTTTCTTTGCACGAATATGGAACGTCTGTTCACATTTCAACAGGGGCAACCCCTTTCTCCTTAGTCTATGGCATGGAAGCAGTGCTCCCTATAGAAGTTGAGATCCCATAAATGTGAGTCTTGATGGAAGCCAAGTTGATAAAACCTGAATGGTGTCAAAATAGATATGACTAGTTGAATTTAATTGAAGAGAAGACGATGACAACCTCATGTCATGGCCAATTTTACCAATAGAGGATGAAGAACATGTTTTATAAGAAGGTTCTTCCCCATGAATTCAGAGAAGGTGACCTCGTACTCAAAAAGATCTTGCCTCCCCATAATGATTCCCGAGGCAAGTGGACTCTCAATTACGAAGGCCCATATGTTGTCAAGAAAGCCTTCTTTGGAGGTGCATTGGTTCTTACAACTATGGATGGTGAGGAGCTCCACAGTCCGGTGAATGCCGATGCAATCAAGAAATACTTCGCATGAATAATCAAAAGAACATCTCGTAAAGTTGAAAACTCGAAAGGGCGACTTAGGAAAAAATGAGCATCTTAGTGGATTAAAAACACGAAAGGGAGGTCCAGGAAAAAATTAGAGACATAACCAGAAAAAATCATCTCGGTAGATTGAAAACCCGAAAGGGAAATCTAGGAAAAAGTTAGGGATTTTATGGCAAGTAACTACATCAGGCAAGGCTTGATCACTTGAAGCAGCAACAACATCATTCATGAAATATTAGTTCAATCTCTCTCAATGGAAGCTTAATTATAGAAATTCAAAGTTGTTAGGGAAAATAATGGTTATCTTCAATGTAACCTTTCCATTTACTGTTTTTCAAACTTTGTAATGATCCATGGAGTCATGCCTTTTATGGACTACCATTCTATCAATAAAATCCTGACTTTTTGCCAATTGATGTCAATTCTTATATTTGATTCTTTTGTGAAACATCATTTATTTTCCATAATAATTTTTGAAACAAAGGTTTAATAATAAACATGCTTTTGAAAATTAAAAAACTTTTTCCTTTGAATTTTGAATAAAACCAAGAGGAATGTTGGCAGTTGTTTGAGATTGATCAAGTCTTGAAGTGTGGAACTCACTTTTCCCAGCACAACAGTTCTTATAGATTATCATATGCATATCCGAGTTGCTTTCTCCAACGAATTTTTTTCAAATAGAGGATTTCCTTAATCCAATTTTGTTGTTGTAATGTTGATTTAGGGTTCTCCCATAATAGAGTCAGCAAAAGTTTCTACACCCTCAGAGAGCTTTTGACTCCTAGATATTTTTGTTGCAAGTTTCCCTAGTAGATCTTGTTTCCCCAAAGGACCTTTTATACCCACCGGATGATCGTTTGTCCTAGAAGATGTCGTAGAAGACAAGCTTTGTGGCAGAGTCTTCATCTAGTCGAGATTTGACCGAGTATCCAGTTTGTTAATTACTTTGGTCTCCCAGCTTATTCAGTGTGTGTTTTGTCAGGATAAGCATAATACTACATACATTTTGGCATTCATAAATCATTACCATGCATGGACGAAGGCAGATCCATGCACATTCGCATGTCCATGGTGTCTCTAATCCATTTTTCTAGTTATCCTTTCCCCTAAAAGAGAGTTTATTTTTTATTTCCCCACCGAGTTTGTGCCTCATGGGAAGAACTATTTTTCAGTTTTCCTTCCCAAATTATTTGTTTGAATGGAACAAGTCCCCAGTTGAGTTCATTCCTCGTCAGGTAAAGTCTTGTTTGACCGTTTTCTCCAGTTCGTTTCGGGATTGAACTTTGGTCCCCCGCAACTTTGTTGACTTCTTCAGTATAGAAGATGACGAAGAATGCGTGTTTTATACCTTTTGGATCATGTTTTCCTCAAAATAGAAGACTTTTTCAACAAGTGAAGAATCTAATTCCTCAACAAGTATCGCTTCAGCAATCTCCCTGAGATTTTATTCAAACGAAAAGTGGCAATCTCCTTATTTGAGAAGCTTGTTTGTTCCTGTAATATCAATCGTTATCTCCGCATCAAGTGGCAATCTCTTTGGTTAATTCCCGACATAGAAGCTTATTGTAGCTCAATAGATCAAAGTTAACTCGGATCCCCAATCAGAGTTAAAACATGGATCTCTAGTAAACTGAGACCCATTCCAAGTTGAAGACCGGAAGTCACGGGAAGTTTGTTACCCTTTCCAGTTGGAAGACTTGGTTAAAGAAGAAACTGAGACCCATTCTAGGTTGAAGACCTAAATTCTTGGGAAGTTTTATTATCAATTCAAATCATGTCATTGCCTCCATCTATGAGTCAGCAATATATCGAGATCCTGTTTACTGCTTTCAACTATGAGTTGGTAGTAGTTACTTTTTCGATTGTTTACTTAGGGTTTATCCCCCGGTAAGTTCAATGTTTTTTCCTTGCTTCATATTACTTATTGGAGTCTTCCATTGTCATTTTCTATCTCTTCTGCTTATAGTTGTGCTTTGGTTTTCTTCTTAGCATAGGCCTTAAGGGTGTTGCATTGTTCCCCGATGAGTTTTGTCTCCTTGTCAGACTCCCTTTAAGTTTTTCTCCAGCAATACCAGATTTGTAGTTCGTTTGCACAAACAGTGTCTCCCACAGCGTCTTCCTCGCAGATTCTGAGCATTCGCATTCATATCATAAGCATCGTGCGACATCTTAGGGTTAAAAATCAGGTCTTATGTATTTAAGTCCCTTTAATCCCGTCAATACGGAGATTTCTAATCTTCATATCTATGGATATAAGAAATTTAAATAAGGGCAGTTTTCATATACTAATTTTACCCCTAAGATTCCACCTATCATATCATTTGCATTTCAACCAAGATCACAAGCATGGTATCCTCCTATTTTTCATCTCTTTGGGTTTGCCTTTGGGGGAGATGATCAAGCACCCTTTGTGTTTTCTTTTTACCTTTTTGTTTGCTTGCATTCTAACTTTGCTAACCTTATTCAAAATAAAATAAAAATATGTGTTGTTTTCTTTTCTTATTGTACAAGGTAAAAAACTTGCAATCAAAGGATCAAGCTTTGTTTCTAAATTAGGGTTTTGCTTCCTAAGGTTAAAGTTTGGTAAACAAGTGGTCCACAAGAGCTTTTACCTCAAGGCATGACCTATAATGTTAGGTCACATTCATGTCAAGCTTCACTCAACATCGTTTGATCAAGAGAAGTTCAAGTTTGGTGCATGTTTTCAAAGTTGATTCAAGTATGGTTCATGTATTAATTTCCATCCCATCTTCATCCAATTGTAAATCAATTATCAAGATTATTCAAAGGAGAATCAAGTTTCCTTCATTTAGTATTCAAGTATTCATCATTGGGAATTTGGATGCAAGAAATGGCAAAGAAATCACAAGTTGGCACATGTTTGATTGACCTAAAATCAAGTATGGCATGCCACTTGGTCCAAACACCATAACTCTCTCATTTCTCAATATTTTTGGAATCTACTTCAAGCCAAATGTCACATTTGAACTCCTCTACAACTTTTCTTCAAGGGTCAAACATCAATTTTTCCTCTAAGTCAATCAATTTTGGAATTGGCAAAGATGCCCATGTGTGCACTAAAGTAGGCCCACGACCTAGTTGACCTAATGTTTGGCCTAGAGTTTCAGGTCACGGCCTCAACTTTCAATCCATGCCATTTTCAACTCAAGCATCCTTTTAATTTGATTCTTTTTGCATCTGATTATTCACCATGAGGAGATTATTTGGCACGAAGAACATCTCAAAATGCACGAGTGAATCTCATTTGGCCTAAGCTCTAACATGGTACCATGAACTTTATTCTTGCACAAGCTTCAGTCCACGAATTTCATGACATTCTCAAAATGGGACCACCTGTATATGTGCAACCTTTTTAACAAATAAAAACGTGACATTCTCAAAATTTCTAAAAATATTTTGCATGGCATACTTTTTTTTCCATAACTTTTAAAATCGTTTTAGAAATTATGAATATTTTATTTCATTTTTATTTTTAATTTTCATTTTCAATTTATTGTTTGATCATTTTCAAACATTTTTAGATCCAACTTTTGAGATCTAATTACTTGTAATTTTTATTAACTTTCTCTAATTTTTCAACCATTTATTTTATGTTTTGGTGCTTGATTTAAATTTTCTCTTTAATTTCCCTTTTTATTCAATTCTAAAATCCTTTTTTGATTATTTTTTGTACAACTTAATGTTTGAGCTTGAGTTGTTGATTTGGTTGATCAATGCTTCTACATTTCAAGTCATCCATATATGGACTTTTAGGTTGATTCAATCTTCTCTAATTCAATATGTTGATAGATGATCATTTGATCATATTTTTGGCACTTTGAGTTAGTGATAGATCATCCCTAGACTATGCCATATGTTTGGGTCCTTTGACTTGTTTGATAGTGAATCCTAATTCAAATATTTGAGCTTACTTTCATCTTGCCTCTTGCTCTCTTCTTTCCTCTTTGAGTTTTGAAACAGTTGTGCTTTGTGTCTTTAGAGTTTGATTCTTTGTATCAACACTCTAACATGATTACCACATACATTGCTTGCCTCACAATCACTAACATCTAACATATAACATCTAACACCTAACATTACCTTTATGCTCTTTACCTTTATGCTATACATTTATGTCATTTATATTCATGTCATTAACATTCTTGCATTTTACTTCAGCTTGTTTTGCTTTCTTATTTCAAAAATAACAAAAACATGATAAAAATGGATAAGACCCTAAGAGCTTTAATTTAATCTTGTGGACTTTGTGTTACTATCCCTTGCTTGAGAAGTATTTTAGACTTTGGACTTTAAGACTTAGTGTTTTCCCCTTACTTGGAGTTTATCTAACACCTTGATTCATCTGATACTTTGTGATCCCTATGGACCCTTTGATCTTCAATTCAAGACTTGGATGTTCCTTCGTGACCTTGTGGTTTTGTTGCTCCTCTGGATGTCTTGGTATTCATCTGATCACGTGCTTCTTCATCTTGTGGCTTAATCCAAAGGGACAAGAATACTTGTTTTGACCAATGTCGAATGCTTGCTCTATCTTGTGGTTAATACACTTGCAAACACACAAAGTCTTTATCTTGGGATACCTTAGATGAAACCTTTTATTTCATGTCATTTACTTTATGCTTTAGGATAATCTATTATTCTCCTTCCCACTTCTTCAATTTTCAAAACTTCTCCCTATTCAAAAAATTCTAATTTTCAAACTTCACACTTTTTCTTAATAAACATTGACTTTGTCAAATGATCAAAAAAATCTTTTTCTCAATAAATTCTAAAACACTTAAGCATACTTAAACCTTCTTTCATAAACTTCAAAAAAAAATAAAAACTCGTCAAACTTCTTTTTGTGCCTTTGTGCACTTTCCTTAAGAGCCATTTTTGGAAAGATTGGATATCAGTCTATTCTTGTAGTGATGCAAACCACTATATTTCTATAATATGTTGAGAAATGATTGACATTTCCCACTTGAATGTTGAGGTGTACTTGTGAGAAAGTCCAAGTAAAAGTTCTCCATATCAAGATGATGCAAATGCTCATTTCATTATACTTGTGGGCAGTGAGTTAATTTTTCCACTTGAATATGACAAAATTTCTTTTCAAATTAAAATCAATCAACAAACAACCCAACTTTTTTTTCTATAAACACAAGTTTGCAAGTGGTTCCTATGGAGTACCATATGTGTGAGGGGGTGGCAATACCTTCCCCTTGTATAACCAAACCCCGTATCCAGATTTATATTTTGTTTTACCTCTCTGTTGGTTTTGCTCGACCTTTTTCCCATTCCCTTTGGAAACAATAAAGTTCGGTGGCAACTCTTGCTTTTCTGAGTTAAGTTAATCAATAACTTAATCTCAAATTTTTCCCGCCGCGACACTAATTCGTAATCATAACCTAAACTAGAACTCGCCTTAAATTAATAAGATTCTAAATTTGAACTTTAGATGTGAAGAAATAGTGGAAACGTGATGATTAACTTGCTAATACTTCCCCTTCTTCAAGAATCCATTCTCATGTAATGAATTAGTGAACTTTGAATTCAACTCCACCCTTTTCTTCTTGTATTTTTGGCTCCTCCCTCAAAGCTCTATCCTTTCTCTCTAAATTCTGATTTGGTGGAAAGAGAAAGAGTGTGAGGATAAGGAGAGACAACCTTCTCTTTAGTTTATGTAGCAATATGTAAAAAGACCATTATTCCCTTGGAACTAGTTTTGGTTACTTAACTTGTCATTCTTGGTTAATCAATGAAATTTGCTTACTAAACACTCCATTAATCACATTAGCACTCAAATAGTGTGATAATGCTTAGCATTAAGTATTTGGGACATTACATCCCCCCTTAAATTAAAATTATCCTCGAATTTAAAACTTACCCAAACAAATGAGGATACAACTCACGCATTTCTAACTCGAGCTTCCAAGTAGCCTCGTGTGGATGAGATTTTTCCTATACGACCTTCACGAGGGGTTGGAAGGAGATATCTGTTTCTACTTCAATTGTATCCAAAAGGATAGGATGGAAGGAATCAATAATAAATTTATGGATTTGAAATACGTGGAATACACTGTGAAGCCCAGATAGTGAAGGTGTTAAAGCTAAATTATATGCTACTTCACCTACCTGTATCATGAATTGATACAGTCCAACGTACCTCAAACTCAACTTACACGTCTTGAAAGGTCCATCCAGCCTTAACTTTTGGGTGACCTTCAAGAAAACATGATCTCATTCTTCAACCTCCAACCATGTCCTTTGTCAGTCTATATAATATTACATTGGATGTAGCAGCATGGCATGCGGCGAGTGGACCACTCTGAGCAGGATTGATCCCCAGGTTCTACCCTTTCTTTCTCGCGCTTTTGTCATTACATTGTAGACAATGTAAGATTTAAGGGTGGGAGAGCAATTTCCCGTTTTTATTAGTTTAGATTTATTTTCTTTTTAGTTAGACTTATTGCTTTCTAATTAGGATTTCCATGCTTTCTAGTTTAGAATTTTAATTATGATGTTTAGTTTTGTTGCTATCGAGTCCTTGCATGTGTTGTTGAGTCTTTATGTGTGTGATTCGAATTATGTTGTTAAATTCTCCGAATTCTTAAACCAACTTAAGTTTTTTTCAAAAAGACTTGTGATTAGTGGCTCACTAGGAAAGTATATTAGTCCTAAAGGAGGAGAGGCTAAGGTTAAGGACACTTGGGATATATTTAACAAAATCAGTATGTTCCAACACCTAAAGCCTCCCAAATAGGATAGTGATTTAGATTCGCCTTGTAACATAGTATTTGAATCATTTTTAAGTAATCTCTTAGTAGTTTATATATCAAGTCGGACATAATATAGATTGACACACCAAGTTAGATGAAAAATATGAAAAAAGATTAAAGTAGAGAAAAAAATAAAAGGGCGGTAAAAGAAATTGCACCTACTAAGTAGGGTAACCCTTAACCTTCAACCCAATGGTGGTTAAACCCCAACGTCCAAGAAAACATGTGCATCAGATCAAAAATCTAATTGCAAAATACATTAATAAAATTGAAAATTTTGCTTTCTGATTTCCCCTAACTTGTGTGTGTGATGATAATATTTAATTAAGTTCCTGAATGTGACTATCCTGAATGAAATGAGATGAAAATAATAGGATTAAGAGACTTAGATACAAGGCTATGGTCTGAATTGGTATGCTAGGCGGGAGACTTAGATACAAGGCTATGGTCTGAATTGGTATGCTAGGCGGGAGACTTTTGTCTGCAAGTATGGTTTGTGTTTTTACAATATCCTTGGTGTTAGAATTAGTACATATGGAATTAACCTCTAGTCGATTCTAATTTAGAACCAAATATAAGTACTAGTGTTGTTGCTTTTCACGAGTCCTTTTCATGTTATCTTTATACTTTTACTCTTTCTATATGCAAGCTAAGTCGTTGTAGGACAAGCAGTGGTTCAAGTGTGGGGGAGTTTAATAAAACACAATTTTACCGCTTATTATACTCGATTTTCACATGTTTTTAGTGTCATTTATATCTCTTTTTCTTGTTTATGCTAGTATTATTTATTGTATTTCAGGTACTTATCACTTAATGACCTCTGCAAGGAAAAACAGAGAAAACAACAAATTTATATAAAGTGTAGAGTGATATGATGGGCTCTGCAAGCCATGAAACCTGTCATTACCCTTCTTTTAGCTCATATTTTCTATGCCCATCCAGAATTACCGAAATTGGAAAATATGCACAACTGGTTTCGACCAAGAAGTAGTATTCGACCAGCTGGAAGTGAGTCGACTTGGCTAGGTGGATAAAGATTAAGCTTACAGCTGAGACTTTAGAGTGGTTCTTCAGAGAAGCGGTTGAAAACAATTTTCGATCAAAGATTCAAAATTCAAATAAAGCAGGGAATTTTGCCTTCGTCAGAAACCGTAAGAGCACACATGGAGCATGGTGAATGAATGCGCGCATGCAAGGCGCCATGTGTCTCGACGTGATTGAAGAACCATCAAAGCGGTTATTTCGAGCCAATATAAATATAGGGTCTTAGTGTTAGAAGAGTGTGTGTCAAATTGTGTACAAAATCTATAAGTTTACTAAGTATTCGTGTGAAGATGAATTGTAAAGCACAGAATGCACGTTGTCTACACCATTGTTAGTTATTTCAAAGCAATATAAATTTGTCTTTACTTTTTTTCTAGAAATATACTTCCTCACTTCTTCTTTTCAAAACACCTTCCTTTTACTTTGTCATTTACAGTTTTAAGATTTCTTCGTTATTTCCTTGCATTCAAACACTTACTTTACAGTCTTAAGATTCCTGTACTTGCGACATTTATTTTGTCATTTCTAAATCCTTTATAATTTCTGTTGTTTACTTCACTCCTTGTTATTAGTTTAAAACGCTGATTTAAGACCTCTTTCATTTAACTCACCCTTTGTTCTTAGTTTTCTTTTAAACTCTGATTTGACGCTTAGTCTTGATTATCCGTTACTACCACATTTCTAAAACACTTAGCACATGTCTTAGGATCAATCTGATCGATCATGTGAGTAACCAAATTTAAAAATTTGGAAGATCAGTGGTTGTTTACCAATTTTCAAGGTAAAAAAATTGGCACGCCCAGTGGGACTAGTGCTAACGTTACGCATTATGTATAGTTCTGGTTGTTAAGTTTTGTTTGGGGAAAGATTCGTTGTATGCTTTTAAGAAGTGGTAAAATAGCCATAAACGACGAACGACAAACAGGGAGAGAATCCCATACAAGGATGGCGAATATGAATCCTCTAGACACTCAAAACTCTCAAAATCCATCAACTAGTAACATAATGCCCCCTTCTTCTTTGATAGGGGCAAACACGGCCACAATGCATGCGTATGAAGTAGTTCTGTCTATGGTGAGTCCGATGCCTACACATTCAATCTCCCATACTGAACCAATTTTAACCTACATTAGGCCTAGGGGACCTCCTCACTCTCCTTCACCGATTTGAGATATTCCAAATAGGTCGTTGGTACCCCCTGGTTTCTCAATACCATTTAGTGGTCGAGAGCAGCCGTATAGAATGCCAACTTCAGTGATGGCTAATCTATAGAACATGGGTTGTACTTTTTCAGAACCGGTGGTCAACATAAATTCTCCAGTGTAAGGGTCCGGGATAAACCTGGGTCAAACCAACAAATCTTTAGGTTTGAGACACCCAACACAACTACCTACTCTTACTAATAATTTTGCGGCAGCATGGAGGCAACAAATGGACGAAAGCAATCATGAAATGGTCCAAATGTTAACTCAGACTTTGAACACTGTACTAAATCCTATGTTTCAGAATACTACTCAGTAGAATCAACAGATGACAGCGCATGTGGCTCGAATGGCTAAGTTTCTTGGTATACCTCAGCACCAGCGTCCTCTTCCTAGGGATTGGGTAAGAGAGAATCAAGAGACCATGTTTGAGGAAGACCTCACCATTAACTAGATCCCACAAAACCAAGGGGGAGTAGTAGTGCCCCTTAGGATCGAACCATATGTGCCCAGGGAACCGAGGGTGTTAATGGTGAATAAAAATCAAAATGCCGATGATATCATACGTTAAGTTCGACATGACGATGTGGCAGCAGATAATAACCTAACAGCTATAGTCGAAAGAATTATGGTTCGAAATGGGGTAAATTTTGGCCTTAAAAGGATAAATTATACGTCGCCTTTAGCAGAATATATCTTACAAGCGGAAGCACCCCTCAGAACCAAAATCCCCAAATTCACCAAGTTTGATGGGGATACTACTGAGTCTACTGTTGAACACGTGACGAGATATTTAATCGAGGCTGGAGATATGTCAAATAACGAGAGCCTTAGGATGAATTTTTTTCCAAGTTCTCTTACGAAGAATGCTTTCACATGGTTCACAACCTTGCCCAAAAATTCGATCCACACATGGAACCAACTAGAAAGAATGTTCCATGAGCATTTCTACATGGGGCAAATGAAGATAAGTTTGAAAGAGTTGGCTAGTGTCAGACGAAAGTTCACTGAGCCAATTGATGAATATATGAACAGATTTCGACTACTCAAAGCCAGGTGTTTTACGCAAATACCAGAGCATGAACTGGTCGAAATGGCCGCGGGGGCCTTGACTATTCGATTAGAAAGAAATTAGATACTCAATACCTAAGGGATATGGCCCAATTGGCTGACAGAGTTCGACAGGTAGAACGTTTAAAGGAAGAAAAGGCTAGGGCGAACAAAGTTAAAAGGGTAGCCTATGTCGATTTTGTAGGTGTTTAATTGGCTGCATTATATGGTAAAATACTAGCTGGATTCTAATGTCTTGACTGATGTCATGACATGGTGTGTATGTGTGACTGCATTGTAGGTTAGAATATCTAACTGTACTCTGATGTCTTGACTGATGTCATGACACACTTGAGTAGTTACTGCAGGATTAGCTAATACAGGATTTATTGAATGTCAAACTGGATGTTGTGACATTCATCCCTGTCAGCAGATACTAAGGAATAGAACAGCTTGTGTTCTGTTAGAACTTAGTATTTATTTCCAGTCTGGTTATCAAGGAAATACCAGACCTGGCATAAGGCCTACTGACTGAATGTCAAACTGGATGTTATAACATTCATCATTGACAGCATATACTGAACAATAGACAGAGTGGTGTTCTGGTACACTTCAGTATGTTTCTTAGTTTGTTCTTCAAGAGGATAACAGAACTAACTTTAGGCCAAATGTGTAAATGTCAAATTGGATACTTTGACATCTATTAATGTAAGCTGTTACTGTAGTATGGTCATTTTGGTCATATACAGGTCAGCAAAATTGTACAGTCTGTTTTCTGGAAAAACAGACTCAGCATATGATCCTTGATGTCAAGCTGAATGTCGTGACATTCATTCCTGATAGCATATGCTATATTGTAGGTTGTTCAGTTTTCTGTTTCAGCTTTTTCTCAGGCTATTCTTCAGGGAATCAACAGCTTAGAGAAAATCCAGGAAATCAACAACCAAGCTACATTTAATGAACCTAACAAATAGCCTATTTGTTAGTAACCTAGATGTTGAATTTATGGGAACTCGCGTGACCTTAAATTCAGGAGAATACAAGTGCAAAAGCCCAGGTACTGCAATATAAAAGGAAGTCGTTCCTTCATTCAGTTTTTGGGATTTTGAGGCGTGAAGATTTAGTGTGTCCATCATACTTCACTACTGTATTTTTGTGAGTCTTGTATTAGACATATCTTGTAAGCCAAGCCATTATCACGTAGATGATTGCTTTGGCATAGGGTGTCATTGAGTTGTAAGTGTTGTGTCGCTCAAAGCTTTTAAGCGTGAGTGCTGTGTATCTTGATTAAAGCTGTAAAGCACAATCAAGAGTTGTTTGAAGTGTGACTTCAAAGTTGTCTTTAATATTGATTAAAGGTAGTAATCACTGAGGTGATTGAGGGGGAGTGAGTAGGAACTCTGATCTTAGTGTAAGATTGAAATTGCATTGGGTAGGGATTAAGTGACAAGTTGTAAACGGGTGAGTTTAGCTTTGAATTAATACTACTGATAGTGGATTTCCTCCCTGGCTTGGTAGCCCCCAGATGTAGGTCATGTTGGACTGAACTGGGTAAACAATTACTTGTGTTATTTACTGCACTTACTTTTAAGTTTGCATAATTCTTGTCTGTGCAGAATTGGATGTCATAACAACCCGTGTGACATCTAAAGTCTGATAACTAGAATTTCAATTGGCATCAGAGCAGGCACCCTGCCTGTGAATTTCTGGGTGAGATCTAGGGAAGTTACTTTCTAGTACCATGGACAAGGATATAGGACACTCAAATAGACCACCCATGTTGGATGGCTCTAATTATGATGACTGGAAGCCTCGTATGATAGCCTTCTTAAGGTCTCTAGATAGCAAAGTCTGGAGAGTTGTCAATAAAGGATGGGAACATCCAACGAAGACAGGTGAAGATGGAGTCAGTGTGCAGATTCCTGAAGAAGAGTGGGACAAGGAGCAAGAGGCATTAGCTCTTGGAAATTCCAAGGCCTTGAATGCATTGTTCAATGGAATCAGTAAGAACATCTTCAGGCTGGTGCACCACTGTGAACTAGCTAAGGAAGTTTGGGATACCCTCAAGGTAACTCATGAAGATACTTCCAAGGTAAAGATGTCCAAACTTCAGATGCTGACCACCAAGTTTGAAAATCTGAGGATGAAAGAGGATGAGACTATTCATGACTTTCACATGAATATTCTTGAAATTGCAAACACCTCTAGTGGACTAGGTGAGAAAATGGCTGAAGAGAAACTTGTAAGAAAGATTCTCAGGTCCTTGCCTAAGAGATTTGCTATGAAGGTCACAACCATAGAGGAGGCGCAGGACATCTGCAATATGAAGGTGGATGAGCTCATTGGTTCTCTCCAAACCTTTGAAATGGGCTTGTGTGAGAATGCTGAAAAGAAGAACAAAGCGTAGCTTTTGTATCTAATGCTGAAGAAGAGTCAGAAGCAGGATATACTGAAGGTGATGAAAGTATATCAAAAGCCTTAGCCATGCTTGGGAGACAGTTCAACAAGTTCGTGAAGAAGATTGATCAAAGAGGGAGACCTAATGTCAAGAACATCCCGTCTGACATCAGGAAAAGATCAACTTCTGAAGAAAAGTTCAACCAAGGCAAGGGAATCCAGTGTCATGGTTGTGAAGGGTATGGACACGTCAGAGCTGAATGTCCTACTTATCTCAAGATGCAAAAGAAAGGGCTAACTATCACATGGTCTGAAGGAGATTCTGAAAGTGAATCTGAAGGAGAATCTGCCAAACATGTCACTGCACTAACCAGTGTTTGTGCCTCTGATGATGACTCAAGTGCAGATGAACTGACCTTTGATGAACTTGCTACAGCCTATAAGAAGTTGTGTACCACCAGTGCAGAAGTTCGTGCACAAGGAGAAAAGCAGAAGAAACTCATCAAGGAACTGGAAGATGAGAGACAGAAGCATCTGACAGCCATAGAGGGTCTAAATGGTGAGATAGCCTTGCTAACCTCCAAGCTGAATCAGATGACTAAATCCATCAGAATGATGAACAAGGGAACTGACACCTTGGAAGAGATTCTAAAGGTGGGACAGCAGTCTGGAACCAAATCTGGCCTAGGATTTGGGAAAAGATCCTCAGCTGAACACAAACGCCCAAAGGCTAAAGTTCAGAAGTTCAAGTGGAAGTCAAAGCCAATGTCTCAACATCGGGGAACTAGGATGATAATTCATCAGAAGGGAAATACCAGGA
>NC_066582.1:210053121-210213121 GCF_024323335.1 Lathyrus oleraceus
CTCATCAGGGATCTGGTTGCTTCTTGGTATCTCTGATCTCCTGCATGAGTTGTGGTTGTGGCGTGTCTGCCTGTATATTGAACTCTTTCATCCGGTTGTGATTGATGATCCCTCCGGAAGCCTCTTGTGGCCTTTCCTCCCCGGCAGGATGTTGTTGTTCCTTGATGTCCCAGTCCCCAACAGACTTTCTTCGCTCTCTGGTGATTTTGGCCTTCCCTATGGAAGAAGAGTAGCACCGGATGGTTGATTCCCGGACCTGTGTGTTGAGCATGTTTGTTCGTCAGCATTCATCATACATTCATCATGCATAATGCATACATGCATAATCATAACATTCAGGTACTCATGTTGCAGCTGTTGCCGTGTATCTGTTGTTGGTTGTCTCCTGCTAATTGGTGATACAGATCTCCCCCAGTAGATCTCCCCCTAGCAGATGTGGGTGTGTCTGATCTCTCCATATAGAGTTGACCCCTTAAGCTGAAAGTGTCTGTCGTTTCCTTCTGCAGCTCCCCACTGAGTTATATTCTCGTGGATGACAGTTGTTTCCGTTCCCTCCCTACACACCTAACGGGATGGGTTTTCCCTATTGAGTTCTTTCCTCATTAGGATGAGTCTTGATTCAGTCTACCTTTTTGGATCGATCCTAAACTGGCTTCCTTGTGGCTGTCTCTTGTGCTTTCCTGGGGTATAAATGAATAGTTGCTCACTAACCGGCACTCATTCATCTTATCCTCAGCGGAAGTTGTTGGCCTCTGCTTACTAACCGGTAGTTGTAAGTCCTATCTTTGTGGTCTTCTACCTACTAACCGGTAGATGTGAATCCTCTGTTCTCCCCTGTTGTGGAGTTAACCCCTTGGGCTCATCCTAGTGATGACGGTTACTTTTCTGTGGTTTTCTGCCTACGAACCGGTAGATGTAATCCCCTCTTTGTGGTTATCATTATCCAGTTTCGGTATTGATATTCCTTTCACCTTTCAGATATTTGCTCCGGGTAAGCAACTTTATCCCCAGTGGGTCCTCTTTCATTCACCGTTTGCTGGTAATGTTTGTGGTTTCCCCTTTTGATTGGTCATCTTTGCATACCTAGGCCTGGTATCCCGGTGCCTTTCTTTGTCGGTCGATTTATCCATTTAACAACCTACAAACCGGTTATGGATAATCTTCCATGCGAGTGTATTATCTACGTTTTGACGGCTATAGATGATATATCTCATGCGCTCGTTGGTCGAAGTGTCGTCCCTCCCAGTCGAGTAAGATTCGTATTCCTTGTGGAATCGAATATCCATCCTTTAACAAGTTTGCTTTCGCTTTCTTCAGGATGATGTCGGTCGATTTATCCATTTAACAACCTACAAACCGGTTATGGATAATCTTCCATGCAAGTGTATTATCTACGTTTTGACGGCTATAAATGATATATCTCATGCGCTCGTTGGTCGAAGTGTCGTCCCTCCCAGTCGAGTAAGATTCGTATTCCTTGTGGAATCGAATATCCATCCTTTAACAAGTTTGCTTTCGCTTTCTTCAGGATGATGTCGGTTGATTTATTCATTTAACAACCTACAAACCGGTTATGGATAATCTTCCATGCGAGTATGTTATCTACGTTTTGACGGCTATAGATAATATATCTCATGCGCTCGTTGGTCGAAGTGTCGTCCCTCCCAGTCGAGTAAGATTCGTATTCCTTGTGGAAATGAATATCCATCCTTTAACAAGTTTGCTTTCGCTTTCTTCAGGATGATGTCGGTTGATTTATTCATTTAACAACCTACAAACCGGTTATGGATAATCTTCCATGCGAGTATGTTATCTACGTTTTGACGGCTATAGATAATATATCTCATGCGCTCGTTGGTCGAAGTGTCGTCCCTCCCAGTCGAGTAAGATTCGTATTCCTTGTGGAATCGAATGTCCATCCTTTAACAAGTTTGCTTTCGCTCTCTTCAGGATGATGTCGGTTGATTTATCCATTTAACAACCTACAACCCAGTTATGGATAATCTTCCGTACGAGTATATTATCTACGTTTTAATGGCTATAGATAATATATCTCATACACTCTTTGGCTGAACCCTTTGTTTGTTTCCCCAACTGAGTAAGATTCGTATTCCTTGTGGGATCGGATGTCCATCCTCTAACAAGATTGCTTTTCTAGCCCTCTTCAGGATGGTGAGTGTTTTGGAATACAAACCAATTCATGTTTTGGTCGGTCACCTGTTTCATGCCTACAACCCGGTATCCTTGGTGTTCCTTCTTGTTTGCTCTCTGTCGTGACCTTGATCCCCAGTGAGCTACCTCTCTGTTGGTTTCGATAAACGTCGAGTTTTACTAGTTATCCGTTGATATCTAGTTGTATCTCCTTTCCAGTCATTCATTAATGTATGGTTACCTCTCTGTTGGTTTCGATAAACGTCGAGTTTCTCCCGTTCGTCCGTTGACGTCTGGTCGAGTCTTCCATTCATCCGTTGATGTCTGGTTACCTCTCCGTTGGTTTCGATAAACGTCGAGTTTTTCCTGGTCGTCCCCAGTAGAGTTACCTCTCCGTTGGTTTTGGTAAACGTTGAGTTTTTCCCACTATGTCCGCTGACATATGGTTGTTTCTCTTCCAGTCATTCATTAATGTCTGGTTACTTCTCCGTTGGTTTCGATAAACGTCGAGTTTTTCCTAGTCGTCCGTTGGCGTCTAGTTGTGATTTCTATTCCCATTCATCGTCTTTCGATGTCTGAATGTGGCTGTACCTTTGAGAAAGAATCAAAGTCCCCAAAAATAAATATCAAATCCCAGTGGAAGCGCCCGTTGGTGAAAGTTACTGTTGGATCCTCGCATTGTACAAATTTCTACGGTTTTGGTATTCAATCCCTGTTTACCCTGAAAGTCTGACAGCCGTTGCTCTCATCCATTCGGGTTCCTAGTTGATTGAATAGGGGCAGCTGTAGCACCTCAAATTTGCACCTCCCATTTTGTACATTCATTTTCATGATTAGGTCATTAACATTACATTGTCCACTGCATAGCATTGCATTGTCCATTGCCCAAGTGCAAGTCATCAGGTCAAGACTGGTTAGGAGATCCAATTGTGCAAGCAAGCGAGTGCATTTCCTATTGAAGCAAAGCCCTAGGGTTGGTTAATTGAGTTCACATGACCTAAGGATCATTTTGAAGTGGTTTGGCCAAAGATTGGATGTTCAGAGATCATCAGTCAAGATGCAATTCATCTGAAACCCTAAAAAGTCAACCAAAGTCAATTGTGCATGAAATCATGGATTTGAAGGTGGGAGATGGTTAGAGAGGCCTCATTCATGTCCATACAAGTCTCATTTGACATTGCAAACATCAACAATGGAGAATTTGAGGTCAGAGGAAAAGTTTCCAAAAATAGTAAGTGACCTGTAATTTCAAATTGCCAAAAATGGAAAGGTCTTCTCCTCAAGATTACATGTCCAAGAAAGTTTCAAATGAAATTTTGTACAACATGAAAGTTGAAGATCTTGCTCTCACCTTTCCAAAAAGTCCAAGAACATGAATTTCCCATGTGTGGTTGAGAAATTATGGATCAATCATTGTCAAGATAATTTGAAGTTCAAAAGGGAATAACTTTCACACCAAAAGGCCAAATGAGATGGTTCTTTTTGTAACATTTCTATTTTGACATGAGCTATCCAAAACATGCATCATGAACCATGCATCTCCATTACAAAATTTTGGCATTTTCATTTGAATTCTATTTGAATTTTGGAGGGAAAAGTATAATTTGAAAAATAAACATTGTCATGCATTCCAACATTGGCATTTTGGCTCCAAATTGATTTTTGAGGTGGATTAACACTAAAATCGTGTACTGTAGCACTCATATCATGCATGAGGGTGCATGGGACAATTGTGCACAAACACTTGCATCTCACTAATTACTTTGGCATTTAGCTAATTGTGATTAGTATCTTCATTAATCCATCATATATAAAGATAATCCTAACAGAAAATGCCATTAACATTTCATTCGAACCAGATCTAGATCCAATCACAAATTCTCACAAACTTTTTCTCTCCATTTTTCTGCAAATTTCTTCATAGACCTTGCATTGTTCTTCAGTGATCCAGCATCCACAAGCATTTTTGGACAGGATTGAAGCTAGAATTCATCATTTTCGTGCACCTTTTGGAACTGTCAAAGCAAGCTTCATCCATGGCAGTTGAGATTTCTGGAGGAATCAAGCACTGTTGAGCTACAATCTTTCATTCATTCACCTATCCAAGCATTGTAGAGCACCTGTTTCACCTTGCCAAGGCCTGAATTACACGATTCCACTACTGCTACTTCTTGAAGGTCAGAATTCAATGTTCTTAATTCATAAAATTGATGCATGATTCTTGTAGATCTTTGAACGTAGGTTATAATGAGCTTTAAATCGTGGAATTTCATTGAGTATTGAAATAGTTATGATGATTGTAAGATTGGTTGGTGAAACTTCATGTGCATGAATCTTTCGATGTGTGCTGATTTAGAATAAATTGAGCTTGGATGTGTGTTGTATGATGAAGGACGAATCCAATGGTATGCATATTGTGATTTTCTGTGCATAAGTGTTCTTGATGATGAAGAACATGATGAACTTGTTGAATGTTCTAGGTTTTCCATTTTCCAGATCGTATTTGATCTTGTTCAGCTCAGTTTGCATGTAATTTCATGTTTTCGTTCATGCAATGGTCCACCGTGTACGTTGCCTGGCAGTTTGATTGGTCACGATGCCTTTGCCTTGCCACGTCGTTTAAATGAAACGACGCGTTTCATGTGGTAGGCGCTCAATTCAAATTCTTCATGTGTTCGATTCCTCACTCTGGACAATTCCAACATTTGCTTTGCATATTATTTCCATTTCATCATTCATGTTCATGCTATGTCATTCATGCATTTTTATTTTTTCTCTTCACTCAAAAAATCATAACTCCATGATTACTTATCCAAATCACATGAGGTTTTTTGCATAATGATATTCATGAGGTCTTCTACTTTATGAATATTTTTCCAGAATTTGTGCACGGTTGAATTTGTTTTTGGCCTAGGGTTTATGTTTGCATGTCATATATTGCACCTTGCTTGCCATTTTCATTGTGAAATATTGATGCTTACTCCAATGAAGCTGAAAATTTACATGTGTAAACTAGAGATCCTAATTGACATTTTGGCATTGAGTTTGTATTTTTCCCATTCCTGGTTGATGAGATATGATCATTTGAATGTAGGTGTGAAAATTTGTGTCACACCTTTGCTTGCTTGACTTGTTGATTTTCATTTGCCACGCCAATTCAATGCCAATTAATCTGATTTTTTGCATGATGATACTTCTGGATGTTAGGATTGCGTGTGAATTTTTGTGGAACTTTTGAGTGCATTTCCAATTTGTTTGAGATTTTCTTTGCTGATTGGTCATGTTTGGACTTTTGATGAGTGTTGAACTTAGATGAATTGTGACATGTTGGTTATGTATCATATGAATCTGAAATTTTGCACATGTATTCTAGACACTTTGAAGTTTGCAATGGCTTTTGTTTGAGTCATTTATCATGTTTGGATTCTGTTTTATGCTTGTGTGAAGTTGATGTATGAAATTGTGCTTCCTTTGAGCTTGTTTTGCCTTGCCTTGCCTTAGGGAATTTATTTGACATGCTTCCACATATCCAAATGACTTGAATTTTGGTGTGATGATCATGTGATGAATGCTGTTTAGCCATGATTTTTCTGGAGATTTATTGAATCATGTTTGAGTTGATGTGGATTGGTTCATTCTGTTTGCTTCTATGAGCTTTGAACTTGCATGCTTTGCACTAAATGCCTTGTGAAATGAAATTGGTTGATGATATGGATATGAGACCACTTGGATATTGTTCTTATTTGATTAAGCTTGATTCATGCCAATTTTCATGTTCTGTTTTGAATTATTTCTCTCATTTTGACCCTAGGCCTTGTCCTAGAGGTTTGCCTCTCACATTTGAGCTTTGTTTCAGGTTAAAAAGCACAATTACCATGCTTGATGATATTCACTCATTTGGAGTTGATCCATTGCTTGTTGATGACTAATATTGAGTTTGTGCTGTAGGCTTTGAAGCTTAAGCTTTGGCTTTGTGGCTTGCACCTTTGTGCGTTGATGCTTGTTTGTCTGCTTGTGTACAGTTGACTGTCTGTTGTCTGTTTGACTTTTGTTTGAGTTGTGTACTGATTATGTTGGATTGTTTTCAGGTACCTTAGTTGCTATAGTTCCTTTGTGAACTTGCTTTTGCTTTTCTTGATAGCTTGAGCATTGAGGTATAATGTCTCTAACTCCATGTAGTATGGAAGACCTGGCCCGTTATTTGGTCAGGCACCTGTCTGAAGTCCTCCTTAAGAGGCAATGCTTGTGTTTGTTTAATCTTGTGCCAAGCAGGAAAAGACCTTTGATAAGGCAATTGGCGGATACAAGAGATGTGCAATCCATCTCCTGCTATTCAGTTGAGTCATCCCTTTGCTCACACACCTTGTGTTGATGCATTGTGGATATTAACCCAAGATCCTTGTACAGTTGAGTCAGTCATAAGTGTAGAAGGGTTCCAACTTTCTGAACCCACACTTTCCTCTATCTAAAGCTCTCCCAGGCCAGGGATAAGAGTTGTGAAGTCTTATCTTCACTTCCCATTTCATCTGCTTCACCCTAACTCTCAATGTTAGGGTTAAGAGCTAACATCATCCGATTCCAGGTGGCTTGTGTTTCACTGCCTAACCCTTGTGTGAGCCCACTTTGTTTGTATATAGTGTGTGCTATTTGTGTGATTGCTTTGCCTGTGCTGTTTAGGATAGCTTGCTCCCTGTGCAAGTTAGATAGCAACCTTAACTTAGGGATGATATGCATGATAACTTCTAGGCTCGAGTCGTAGTCTCCCTAGTTGTGTCTCCCTTTGTATCTGGTTAGGCTAGTCCTTTGTCCCTGCGTAGGGGAACTACGTCGCCGTGATCCTCATACCAGATGAGGTACGTAGGCAGGAGATGAGCTGATCTCTCCGGGAGCCCTTTTGTTTTGTTTGTGTGAGTTGTTTCTCCTTTTCTGGTTGGAGTCTGATGTAAGTCCAGCGATTGGCATTCGGTTTCCAGTTTCTTTGTTGGAGTCTGACATAAGTCCAGCGATTGGCAGTTGGTTTCCTGTGTGTGTGTTTTGGTTCGGAGTCTGATGTAAGTCCAGCGATTGGCATTCGTTTTCCATGTTTTCCTGTTTGTGTGGAGTTTGACGTAAGCCCAGCGATTGGCAGTCGATTTCTTGTGTGTTTTGTTTAGCGCGCGTTAGCCGAGCTACGAGTGCTCTGATTCTTCTTTAGTCCGAGAAGATACGTATGCATAGGATGCGATATCCTAGCGAGCACGTTTTCCCTAGTCCGAACTACGTCGACTCTGATGTCTATGCCTGATAGACTATGTAGGCTCAGGATGCAATATCCTGCCAAGTTTAGTTTCTTTTGTTTTCCTGTGTCTCTTTCAGCCAGTGTGTGTTTGTGAGCAGTGTTTAGCAACCATATTCCTTCCTTTTGTGCGTGGATCCCGTCGAGTACGACGGATGCGTAGGGGTGCTAATACCTTCCCTTCGCATAACCGACTCCCGATCCCATTCTCTTTGGTCGCGAGACCACGTCTTTTCCAGGTTTACTTCGAGCGTTTCCTTTCCCTCTTTTGGGATAAATAACGCACGGTGGCGGCTCTGTTGTTTCGCTTTCCCGCCGGTTTTTCGCGTAATGCGACACCCTCTTATAAAAAGATTAGGATCAAAACCTCGTAGTTCGGGGTAAAAATCTCAAAAACAATTTGGTGAATTGATTGGTCCAAAAGCCTTAAGGTCTTTTGTTATCAAAGGGAGAAAACTCAACCAAACCACAAATCCACCATGTGAGGATAGATTCAACATGCTAGTGAGGGGTTAACCCTATAATAAGCATGGAAGACTCATTGTCCATCACTAAGGATATAGGTGAGAATTACATCTACCACAAGGATAACTCAAACCTAATAGCTAAAGGTTATGAAAAAATTTGATTAAGAAAGTGGCCATGGGAACCACAAAAGGGAAATTTGAATGGGTTATATTTACCAATTAGAAGTATATACAAAAGTAGTCAAAGTTGACTTAAAGATTCAATTCAAAATGAGTGTTATGAAAAGAAAGTTTGAAAATCAAAAGCATAAGACTTAGGTTTCTAATGTTGAAAACAAAGGTTAAATGTTTGCACAAAAAGGGTTTTGGCTTGGGTTAGGGTGGAGAGGTAAAGAAGAAGGGCTAAGTCCTAAAGAGAACAAAAAGGTGATGGATAAGAAATGAAACCACACTAAGAGTTCCTCTCTTGAGATCATATTGATGATCCAAGTAGCTCCCATCCTTTGGGATAAGCAAGCACAAAGCATAAGCAATCAAACAAGTCTCATAAGAGATCCTCAATGTATCTTGTATCTTCCACTTAGATGAACATGGTAATGATCCTCCAATTAAGCTCAAATGGAAACTCCTAGTTCAAGAGCACACACACCAAAAGTTCCATGGGGTAAAACACTCTCCTAACCAGAGACCAGGGAAACAACAAACTAAAAGGGAGATTAAGACTTGAGCCTAATAGTTGTCATGGAATCAACATCCCTAAGTTGAGGTCTCTATCAAGAACTTAACTCACAAGTAAACAAACATCACACACTATATCCATACAAGAGGCTCAAATAATGGGTGGGCTTTAGTCAAGAGGGGTCATGTCAACCTCGACAAACAAGCCAAACTGTAAAGGGTAATCTGTAGCTCTTAACCACTAACATTGAACGTTAGGGTGAAGCTGATCAAAAATGGTAATGAGGATTATACCTCATGCTCTTAACCCTGGTCAGGGTGAGCTCATGACAAAGAAAGTGTGGGGATCCAGAAAGTGGGATCCTTTTCCACTTGACAGACTCTGGACAAAGATCTGGGGCACATGTTCAGAAGCATCAGCACGTAGTGCGAGCATAAAGAACGACACACTGAATAACGGGGGATTGGCTACTAATCCCTTTTATCCGTCAATTGCCTCTTCTCTTGGAGGTCTTATCAAATATCACACGCCTCTTCTTGGAGGTCTTTGAACATAATTTTAAACAAACACAAACAGAGCCTCTGAAGGAGGACTTGCCAGCAAAATGCCTGCCAAAAAGGTGACAGGACTTCAGACTACATGAAGTAAGAAGCTAACTACCTGAGTGGTGTGTCAACCATAATCCAAAGCTTAAGCAAGAGCTAAAGCAAGCAAGCAACTAAGGTACCTGTACAAAGACTAAACAGTTAGTACTTCAGTCATACAACCAGAAAACAAGCAGTGAAACCCTCTAACAGTTACACAATGGAATGTATAAGTGCCTTGTACTCAAATGAGCTCATGAGTTCACCACATCAATTAAACCTATAAAACAAACATAGGTCAGTACTCAATGTATTGGCATCTCACAAAGTGAGAACAAACCCAATTACCAATGCTAAGTATCCAATCCTGAAACAAGACAACAAAGTTAGCTTATGTACATCCAATCAACACAACAAAGCATAAACAACCAATGGCATAAGATGAATCAAAACACAAGTCCCAAACAGAACCAAATGAATCCCTAAACACCAATCACCATGGCCAAAGATCCACCATACTCCAAATATCATTCAAATGCTTCAAAAAGCCTCAAAAAATATGCACAAAATGAGCTTCCAACTTAGAAAATTCATAACAAATCATAAATGCATGCAATGACTTTAAGATTTTTTGTATAAGTTTCTCATGCCATGAATGTTCAATGTGCAAAAAATCAAATCCAGAATGATGCAAATGCTATGTGAACAAAAATGCACCAATTCAATGTCAAAAATGTGACACAAATTGTCACACTTTTCTCTATGTGTCAAAAATGAAGATAACATGTGAGAAAAAATCCAAACCAGTGACCAATAATTCATATCATGTGTGAATGCCATATATGCAAAAAAATTGGATCAAATGGCTCAAAAATGAGGATTTCACAAGGCATTGAATGCAATAGGTCAAATTGGCACAACATCAATTCGAAAATTCACAAATAAAAATCCAGACATCAACAATTCATGAAATCAGCACCGTAAAAAAGTAGACATCAATACAAATCTATGGAAAAAAATTGGGACTCATTTGGATCATTTTTGCATTCTTTATGAATTTTCTAAAATGAACAAAGTAATTGGATAATGCATGGAAAATGGAGGGAAACAAATTAATTCAAATAAACTCAGAAATAACCACAGCCATCAGATACGACGCGCATCAAGATCAAAGGCTCAGATTCAAACTAATGAAATGCTGCGTTTCATTAATTGAGTCAGCATGCACAATCAGCATTCAACTCACGCGTGGCTTGGTCAATGCAATCTTATCCAATCAATCCTCCACGCAATGACACACGCAGCATCCACATCAACAAACCCCTAGGGTACACAGACGCCGGAGCTCTGCTCCGGTCGTCTTCTCCGACGAACCAACGGTGGCTCCCACGGCGGCGCCACCATACAAATTTCCAGAAAATCTCAAGGCCTATGCCATTCTATTCAGTTTTCAACGTAGGTTCCAAATATCACATCCGTTTCTCCTAATTCCTCATAGATTCTACAGACCAAAGAGAAACATTTTCTAGATCCAAACTTTCAGTCCACCTAACATCTTCAATACTCACTCATTTTTAAATCTAAACACATCTCCATGCTCTACTCAACAAGATCTACAAGTCTATGATCAAAAAACAGCAAAAGGAGAGATCGAATTTTGAGTCACCTTGAAGTGCAGCTCTCTGAAATCGTGTTTTCTCAAGCTCTATAGCTCCAGATCTTCTTCTATGATCTTCCTATGAAGCTTTAAGCAAAAATGAACGGTTGAATCCTCTTGAATCTACTTCAATTTACAAATTCGATTGCCATGTTCATGCTCTTGTACTGTTCGATTCCTTGATGAATTGCACCAAATAGTGGATGAATCTTGCTCAGTGAAGCACCAGGAACAAAAATATGCAATGATCTTTGAGAATTATGTGAAGAAAATCCAAATTCGAAGAGAGAGAATTTTTGGAGAGTTCTTGAATTTTGATCTCAAATGGTGGTCTTTTTCAGTTATGATTAGGGTTTCAGTATTTATACTTCATGCTAATGACAATGCTAATCATATTTTCCATTGGTTAATCATGATTAGTGAGATATGAAGCGATTTGCAAAAATGCAAAATGAGCTCATGTAGCCATAATACACGTGCTCCTCTCCATGCTATGCTTCCAATTCACTTATGGACATCCAAGGGCTAGGATTTGAAAATTTGTTTGCTTGCATCTTAAGCCAAAAATGAATGTTGAATATTTTCTTCAATTTGCACATGTGTGAAATAATGAACATACAGGCCTCTCTCATGCATGGCAATGGCTCATTTTGCCAAAAGAATGAACCAATTTGGAGCATTGTATCAAAAGTTATGCCATTTTGAATTTCCATGCACACTTTGTGATAAAATGACCATAACTTCTCAACCATTCATCATATGGACATGAATTAGGACTTTTTGGAAAGGGGAAACAAAGATCTACAACTTTCATGTTCACCAAAAATCCATTTGAAACTTCTTTGACATTGACAAGTCAAGTTGAAAGTGGACCAAAACTTGCCAAATTTGGAAACTTTGAATTATAGGTCATTTTCCATTTTTAGTAACTTTTGCCATGACCTTTGAATCTTCAAGATGGATGTTTAGAATGATGAATAGATCCCATTTGAACATGATTGAGGTGTCTCGACTCATTTCCCCACCTCATAGCCCTCAGTTGACAGCACAGTTGACTTTTGGTCCTCAGATGACCTTGAAATGTCTTGATTAACTTGTGCCTCTACCACTTGGTGAAATTGCTTCAAAATGAAACCCTAGCTCATGTAAGCTGCTTATATTAATCATGTGATCCTCATCCCAAGGAAATACATCATCTCTTGCACAAAGGATCTTCTTGAAGCTCTTGGCCTGGTGATTGCTTAAGCTACAAACAAAAGATGTTAGTGACATATTTTTGTGCTTTTGGTTAGTAAATAAAATAAGAAAAGCAATGATATAAAATTCAAGCATGCTTGGTGATCTCAAACCACTCACAAGAGATCCCTACCCAAAGGGAAAGGGAGCCAAGATGCTCAAAGATCCTTGAGGCTATGCAATGCAATGTTATGATGCCATGAGGGATCTTAGGGACAAAATTGGGGTCTTACAAATGCCCCTATTTAAGGTCATTCTAGCCGGAGAAGTGAAGGTTAAAATCTTCGTCTCAACGAGGTAGAATGGGCTTAAATAATAACAAAGAGACAAATTTTGGTCCCTAAGAGACCTCATAATGCAAATGTATGTATGCTAAATAAACAAACTCTGTGGGGATATGTGTCCACAAAGAAGAAAAGATCAGCAGGAATTATTGATAATCTCTATGAGTTATCCACTCTCTTGGGGAACAGAATCCCACAGGGAGTAAACCCAATGGAAGGACATTGAGCTGACTCGAAGGTGCATGTATTGGGGAATATGCCAA
The DNA here is from genome assembly GCF_024323335.1 of Lathyrus oleraceus. Lineage (NCBI taxonomy): Eukaryota > Viridiplantae > Streptophyta > Magnoliopsida > Fabales > Fabaceae > Lathyrus > Lathyrus oleraceus. Next base: position 210,065,718 of record NC_066582.1, read on the forward strand.
CACAGCAAAAGGCGATCCACAACAGATACCTCGCTGGGAATGTCTAAAAAGACTCTCCTAGGGAAGCAGCGGGATGAGGTGTTACCGGTTACTGGGTAACAAGCTCAATGAGACATGTGATCTGATCACCGATATAAGGGTGAGAGAACAACAAGCTCGGGAAGAATGAATATCTAAGACCGGTATAAGGGTGAGAGATATCAATCAACCAAATCATCTGAGGAAGACCTAAAAGGTATATCTCAACTCAGGAAAATCTGACTCCACAGGGGACCAAAGTCATAATAGGGAGCAGACGGAAGGAACACCAGGGATACCGGTTACTGGGCATATAATAGGTGACCAACCAAAGCATGAATTGGGGAATATTCCTAAAACACTCATCATCCAAAAAGAGGGCAGAACGCAAACTCAATTATGGGATGGACATTCGATTCCACAACAGGGATACGAATCTTACTCGACTGGGGAAGAACAAAAGGCTTCGACCAAAGAGTGCATGAGATATATTATCTATTACCGTCAGAACATAGATAATATACTCCCATGGAAGATTATCCACAACCGGTTACTGGGTTAATAAAAGATAAATCGACCGACAGAGAAAGGCATTGGGATACCAAAACTAGGTATATAATGATGACCAAACAAGGGGAGCAACAAACATCACCGGCAAACGGTAAATGAAAGAGGACCCGTTGGGGATAAAATTGCTTAATCAGAGCAATTATCCAAAAGAAGGAGGGAATATCAATACCGAATATTGGATAATGATAACCGTCAAAGAGGGGATTACATCTACCGGATACTGGGTAGAAAACCACGGAAGAGTAATCGTCATCAACTAGGATGAACAACAATGGTTAACTCTGCAAAGGGGGGAAAATAGGGTTTACAACTACCGGTATAAGGGTAGAAAACCACAAACTCCGCTGAGGATAAGGTGAATAATTATTGATTACTGAGTAATTATTCATTTACCACAGGGAAACACCAAAGACAGTCACAAGAGGCCAATTTAGGATCAAACCAAAAAGGCAAACTAAATCGAGACTCATCCTAATGAGGATATAACTCAATAGGGGAACCCATCCCAATATATGTGTTGGGAGGAAGCAGAAACAACCGTCGTCCACGAGGATATAACTTAGTGGGGAATATGGCAGGAAAGATAAACACTTTCTGCTTATAGGGGCTGACTCTATATTGAGGGATCAGACATCGACATTTGCTTGGGAAATGTATTACTAACTAGCAGAGGATAACAAACAATAGATATATGGCAAAAAAAATGCAATATGAATATCCAATTGTTATGAAGGATATATGCACATATGCGTGATTTATGTATGATGAATGCTGACAAACAGACATTCTAACACAAACAGCTCCAAAGGAAAAGGCACACAGCCGTCCGGTACTACATCTCAAGGGAGGAAGCCCAAAATTCCAATGGAGAGTATCCGATCTGCCGGGGAATCAGAGATACCAGGAAATCACAAAATCTCTGGGGGATGAATCATCAGTCAATCCGGCTGGGAAAAAAGTTCATTGCACAGGCAGAAACTGCCACAAAAGCAACTCTAATGGGGAATCCATCTGAGGGATATAAGAGGAATCTGGTGATCCGACACCAAGTACCAAACTCACCAAAGAGATCACACCTGCTGAGGAGAAAAGATGGCTCTTCCGCTGAAGGGGAGAGTGGTGAACATGTCAACAAGCATACCATTCGGGGATGAACCATAAAAGGGGCTCCGGAGGAAGAAGATACAGTCATGCCAGGGATATGAACAAATGTCTTACCCTGTTGGGGATCATACCACCCTTGGGAGAGCACTGAGGATCTCCTAAGTATCCTTTTGTCATTGTGAATGTTCACTCTGTTTAAAAAAACAAATTATGAACGATTTGATTAAAACAATGATATTTCTTTTCAATTAAAACATGCAAAACATTTGTTGAAATAGAAACAAATAGGAGTGCAAATAATTGGATAAAGGCTCGAATTTATTTGATGGAATGGTAGCCTGCAAATGGCAAGACCCCAAAGATTTTTTACAAGTTTGAAATTGGTGATATATATTGGAAAAGGGCTACATTGAACATAATGACCATTTCTTCACCAATTCTGAATTTGATGTATTCGAAGCTTTGGTTGATGACGAATGAACAAGAATCTCTGATGGATGACAGTTGTAGAACACAATCTTGTCAGGATGTAGTTACTTGCCAAATCCCTAATTTTTGCCTAGATTGCCCCAGGATGAGGTACTCAATCTAGCGGGATGCATATATTCATTTTTTTGTCTCTAACTTTTGCCTGGATCGCCCTTTCGGGTTTTCAATCCACCGAGACGCTCATTTTTGCCTAAGCCGCCCTTTCGGGTTTTCAACTTAGCGAGCTATTCTGTTTTTATTTTTAGGCGAAGTATTTCTTGACTGCATCCGAATTCACAGGATGAGTGAAATCCTCCCCATCCATAGTTGTAAGTATCAAAGCACCGCCTGAAAAGGCTCTCTTAACAACATATGGACCTTCATAGTTTGGAGTCCACTTGCCCCTGGAATCGGGCGCGAAAGACAACACTTTCTTGAGCACGAGGTCACCTTGTCGGAACACACGAGGCTTGACCTTCTTATCAAAAGCCTTCTTCATTCTCTGCTGATACAACTGACCATGACACATGGCAGTCAATCTCTTTTCTTCAATCAAATTCAGCTGGTCATAGCGACTCTGAACCCATTCAGCATCAGTCAACTTGGCCTCCATCAAAACTCTCATTGATGGGATCTCCACCTCTACTGGGAGTACGGCCTCCATGCCATAAACAAGAGAGAAAGGGGTTGCCCCTGTTGAAGTGCGGACAGATGTACAATATCCATGCAAAGCAAATGGAAGCATCTCATGCCAATCTTTGTACGTAACAACCATCTTTTGGATAATTTTCTTGATCTTCTTATTAGCAGCTTCAACAGCCCCATTCATCTTGGGTTTATAAGAAGAAGAATTATGATGCGCAATCTTGAACTCGTTACACAACTCTTTCATCATCTTGTTATTCAAGTTAGATCCATTATCAATAATGATCTTATCTGGCACACCATAGCGGCATATAAGTTGATTCTTGATAAACTTCACAACTACCTGCCTGGTCACATTTGCATATGACGCCGCCTCAACCCACTTAGTGAAGTAATCAATTGCTACGAGAATAAACCTGTGTCCATTGGACGCTTTCGGCTCAATCATGCCAATCATGTCAATTCCCCACATAGAGAAAGGCCATGGTGATGAAATCACATTCAGAAGTGTCGGGGGAATATGAATCTTATCCGCATAAAATTGACATTTATGGCATTTCTTTACATATTTGCAGCAGTCAGACTCCATTGTCAGCCAATAGTAGCCTGCTCTCAACATCTTTCTAGCCATGGCATGTCCATTGGAATGGGTACCAAATGAACCTTCATGGACCTCAGTCATCAACAGGTCTTCTTCGTGTCGATCCACGCATCTGAGCAGAACCATGTCAAAATTTCTCTTAAAAAGCACTTCGCCATTGAGGTAGAAACTGCCTGACAATCTTCTCAAAGTCTTCTTATCTTTCACAGATGCCCCAGACGGGTAAACCTGGTTCTGGAGGAAACATTTGATGTCATAATACCATGGATTATCATCTTTTACTTCTTCAACTGCAAACACATGAGCTGGTCTATCCAAGCGCATCACAGTGATATTTGGAACTTCATTCTAATATTTAACCACAATCATCGAAGCAAGCGTAGCAAGAGCGTCTGCCATCCGATTCTCATCTCGAGGAATATGATGGAAGTCAACTTCAGTAAAGAACGTTGAAATCCTCCTCGCATAATCCCTATATGGAATAAGACCAGGCTGATTCGTTTCCCATTCACCTTTGATCTGATTGACAACGAGGGCCGAATCACCATAAACATCAAGATGCTTGATCCTTAGATCAATGCATTCTTCCAATCCCATAATACAGGCCTCATACTCAGCCATATTATTCATGCATTTGAAAGTTAGCCTTGCTGTAAAAGGAATATGTGTGCCCTGAGGAGTAATAATCACTGCCCCAATACCATTTCCGTACTGATTTACAGCGCCATCAAATACCATACTCCATCTGGAACCAGGCTCTGGCCCTTCGTCGAGTGTAGGCTCATCACAATCTTTCATTTTCAAATACAGAATCTCCTCATCTGGGAAATCATACTGAACTGACTGATAATCCTCAATCGGCTGATGTGCCAAGTGGTCAGCCAAGATACTACCTTTAATAGCCTTCTGAGCTCGATACTCAATATCATACTCAGATAACAACATCTGCCAACGGGAAATCCTCCCGGTTAAAGCAGGCTTCTCAAATATGTACTTGATTGGATCCATTCTGGATATCAACCAAGTTGTATGATTTATCATATACTGGCGTAAACGCTTAGCAGCCTAAGCCAAAGCACAACATGTCTTCTCAAGCATTGAGTATCGAGACTCATAATCAGTGAACTTCTTACTCAAGTAGTAAATAGCATACTCTTTCTTCCCTGATTCATCTTGCTGACCAAGTACACAACCCATCGAGTCTTCAAGAACTGTCAGATACATGATCAAAGGTCTCCCTTCCACAGGCGGAGACAAGATTGGAGGTTCAGACAGATACTCTTTAATACTATCGAAAGCTTTCTGGCAATCCTTAGTCCAATCATGGGACTGATATTTCCGGAGGAGCTTGAATATCGGCGCACATGTGGCAGTCATGTGGGATATGAATCTGGAAATATAATTCAAGCGGCCAAGAAAACCTCGGACTTGCTTCTCAGTTTTGGGCGCAGGCATCTCTTATATTGCTTTGACCTTTGCAGGATCAACCTCAATACCTCTTTCACTGACGATAAAGCCCAATAACTTGCCAGAACGGACTCCAAATGTACACTTGTTAGGATTCAGACGAAGCTTGTACTTCCTCAAACGCTGAAAAAGCTTCAACAAGTGCTCTACATGTTCCACTTCCGTTCTCTACTTAGCAATCATATCATCAACATATACCTCAATCTCCTTGTGCATCATATCATGGAACAAGGTGGTCATAGCTCGTTGATACGTGGCTCCGGCGTTCTTCAGACCAAAGGGCATCACTCGATAACATAATGTTCCCCAGGGTGTGATGAATGTTGTCTTCTCCATATCCTCGGGTGCCATCTTAATCTGGTTATATCCGGAAAATCCATCTATAAACGAGAAGACATTGAATTTAGCTGTATTGTCTACCAACATGTCAATATGTGGTAGAGGGAAATCATCTTTCGGACTAGCTTTATTCAAATCTCTATAGTCCACACACATCCGGACTTTTCCATCTTTCTTAGGCACGAGCACAATATTGGCCATCCATTGAGGATATGTTGAAGTCACCATAAACCCCGCATCAATTTGCTTCTGAACTTCCTCTTTGATCTTCACTGCCATATCAGGATGAGTTCTTCTGAGCTTCTGCTTCACAGGCACGCACTCAGGCTTCAAGGGTAGGAAATGTTGCACAATATCTGTATCTAGACCCGGCATGTCTTCATACGACCAAGCAAAGATGTCGACGTATTCTCGTAGTAAATCAATCAACCCCTTCTTAACAGATTCTTCCAGGAGTGCCCCAATCTTCACTTCTCGCACACAATCCTCAGACCCCAAGTTGACTGTTTCCAGATTCTCAAGATGTGGCTGAATGATCTTATTTTCATGCTTAAGTAGACGGGTGATCTCGTCAGGAATCTCTTCAACATCATCTTCCTCTGCCTCAAATACAGGGAATTCAAAATTGGGAGATGGTGTCGGATCATTATGTTCAATGGGTTTGATCAACCTGCATAATGATTTTGGATATGAAAAGCTTTTAGAAATCAAACAAGGCAAATCATTATGCAGATGAAGAGATTGATTTTATTCTCTTTTTTTGGGTTTGATGTGATCACCAATTTCATGCAAAAAGCAAAAAGGGAAAATAATTGGAAAAACAAACATTTCACATGAATTTATTGAATGAAAATATCATTATTTTTATGTTACCAACAATGTCATCACTTCTCCTTTTGGCATGGGAGAAGGGTTTTTAAACAAAGTGATCATTACGTTGACTTGTGGACAACTGTAGGAATATCCACAGCGACCCAATTGTTGTAGATCCCCCCAGGGATGATGAAAGTGTCAGAATCCTCTGTATCTTCTTCCAAGATAGCAGCAGCTTCTTCCTCCTGACCGGTGTGTATAAAACCTCCACTCTTGAACAACCCTTTCTCGTTGAAGACCCCGGAAGAAAAGCATATGCCAGCCCGAGACTTATTGTCTTCCAGCTCAATCATTTTTCCCAAACCAGCAATTGCACCACACTCAATGGCCAATTTCGCATCTCTATAGGAAGTAAATGAAGGAGTTCTCTTCTCAACAGGCTCAGCTATAGATAAAGCTTAGAAAGGAGTTCCAACTTCATCTTCAGCATCTATGTATGAGAAGGAAGACAAATGGCTAACCAGGAGAGCCTTTTCTCCCCCTACCACTACCAGTTTCTTATTCTTCACAAATTTCAGCTTCTGGTGTAGGGTGGATGTCACGGCACCAGCCTCGTGAATCCATGGTCTGCCTAGGAGACAGATGTACGATGGGTGAATGTCCATAACCTGAAAGGTAATTTGGAAATCACTTGGTCCAATCTTGATAGGGAGATCAACTTCCCCAATCATAGTCTTTCGAGACCCATCAAAAGCTTTCACAACTACCCCACTCTGCCTCATGGGAGGCCCTTGATAAGACAGTTTTGAGAGAGTGGTTTTTGGCAATACATTCAGGGATGACCCAGCGTCCACCAGCACATTGAACATGGCGTCGTCTCTACAATTCATGGATATGTGTAAAGCCAAGTTGTGGTCTCTTCCCTCCTCAGGGAGATCAGAGTCACAGAAACTCAAATTGTTACAAGCAGTAATGTTTGCAACAATGCTATCGAACTGTTCTATTGTGACATCATGATCTACATATGTCACATCCAAAACTTTCTACAGAGCCTCTCTATGTGGTTCTGAATTCAGGAGCAAAGATAACACGGATATCTTGGATGGCGTTTGTAGAAGTTGGTCTACAACATTGTACTCACTCTTCTTGATGAGCCTCAGCATCTCATCACAGTCTTCTTTCTCATTGCCACTAGAGCCACCAGAAGTTGGAGTTTTCAGTACAGAGGAGGGCTTAACAACAGGTGTCGGATTCGGGGTGCTTACAGCATTACCAATCGGGCGTTCAATAAAATCAACCTTAGCCTGGGGCTTCGGTGGTGCTGAAAACACACGACCGCTGCGGGTCAAACCACTTACGTCAGCAATATTCACAACAGAGGAGGATGGCAAAGTCATCTCTTTCCCATCTTCTACAGCAATAGCGTTGTAACAAAAGGGAATTGCCTTTTCAGAAGAATACGGTACTGGACCGGCAGGCTTAATGATCAGGGTAGGAGAGACCTTCTGCTTGCTACCATCGTACTTAATGATAACAGGCTCGGGTATCCGAAATACTGGGGAAATTACGTTGACCTCTGGCTCATCTTCGTCAATATTCCTATTCTGAAGGATCTCGATAACTCCTTCGTCCAGCATTTCCTGAAGATCTTTGCGCACCTGGCGATAACCCAATCGGTTAACAAGGCAGATTCGGCATCTATCATGATCGTGCTCATAGTGACTGTACTCGCATAGCAAACGATGCATCTCGACCAGAGACTGTCGAATATGACTAACATATTTGACTTTGTACTTGCCAGGACAGCCCTGGACTATATTAACAGATTTCCCATGCTCGGGCAATGGGTTTTTCTTCAAGTTAGGACCTACGTCCTCAAAACACGGAATGCCACACCTCACAAGGTCTTGAACCTTGGTCTTCAAAGGATATCAATTCTCCACGTCGTGGCCGGGAGCACCAGAGTGGTATACACAATGCAATTCAGGCTTATACCACCACTGAGGGTTAGCAGGTATAGCTGGTGGGTCTCTCGGAGTAATCAACTTCCTCTCTATCAAAGAGGGATATAGTTTTGCATATGTCATCGGAATCGGATCAAAAGTGACCTTTTTCCTCTCGTAACTCGTGCTAGTTGGATTACTGTTTCAAGGCTGATAGGCCTGCTGTTGCGGACGATGTTGTTGTTGTTGATATTGCTGAGGTGATTATTGATTGTTGCCATGTTGCTGATACTGTTGATTGTCTCTGAAAACAGGTGTTATGTGAGCCACCTGGTGCTGGTTACCGGTAGGACGTACGGTCTTCCTCCTCACAGATGGTCTTCTTGGTTTCACATGGGAGGTCACAGCATGTGCCTCTCCATCTTTCTTCTTTGCAAACACCCCATAACATTTGGCAGAAGAGCCTTCTTCCTTGGTTAGACGTCCTTCTCTAACCCCTTCTTCTAGACGCATCCCCATGTTCACCATCTCGGTGAAGTCAGAAGGAGCGCTAGAAACCATCCGCTCATAATAGAATGAACTCAAGGTCTTCAGAAAAATCTTGGTCATTTCCTTCTCTTCTAGCGGAGGCGCGAACTGTGCTGCCAACTCTCGCCACCTCTGGGCGTACTCTTTGAATGTTTCTTTGTCCTTCTGGGACATGGCCCTTAGCTGATCCCTATCGGGAGCCATATCCACGTTATACTTGTACTGCTTGACGAAGGCCTCGCCAAGGTCGTTGAAGGATCGGATGTTCGCACTATCCAGCCCCATATACCAGCGCAGAGCGGCACCGGACAGATTGTCCTGAAAGTAGTGGATGAGCAATTGATCATTATCAGTCTGAGTTGACATCTTCCTGGAATACATGACTAGGTGGCTGAGAGGGAAGACTTGCCAAAGAGATCCTTTCCTCTAAGAGTCTTTAATTCCTTGCGAAGCTCAAGAAATTGGTCGTTCATAGCGTCCATCTTCTCATGGACATCTGGGCCCTCAGACGGCTCAGAATGATAGATGGTGTCGTCTACCCTAGGCATGGTATGCACGACAGGCAGAGGAACAGCAAGGACCGGGCTAGATGCCGACATAGAAGCAAAAGTGGGAGCAGGGCCCTCAGGCATGAAATTGGGAGGCATCCCCCACGGGAATCCGGTTGGCATAGAGGCTGGAGCAAAATGTGCATTGGCTGTAGGCACAGTTAAGGAAACAATCTCAGAGATGACTGTCCTCTGGGGAGGAGTTGAAGGTGTTGGAGAAGACTGGCTCTGGGGAGCCAGGAATGATTCCATCAAAGCACTCAGTCTGGCGACTTCTTCTTTGAGTTCACGGTTTTCTTGCTCTAGATGATCCATCAGTCTTGAAGAGTTGGCTCTAGTGTAGTACCGGTGAGTCAGCTTGTCTTCAAAATAAATGAAGAACACATAGTTAGACCACAAGACCAGAAGCCGGGAACAAAACCTGCTTATGCATATGATGCATGCAATGCTTGTGCATATGATTTGTTTTTTTTCAAAGGAACTCTAGGGTTTTATTTGCAAATTTTGGAAATATTAATTGTTTATCACATATGGAAATATCTCATCAAATAATATCAGGGAAAAGAAGTACAACATTTGTCAATCATATACAAGAGAAAAGGAAAATAATCATCCTATGGATCCCTAGAAGCAATCATCTAAAGCTCGGGACACAGGAAGAAAATATGCACGAAGCCTCTTCACCTCCCTCTCGTAAGCTGCCTCCATATCTGCCTTTTCCTTGGCGAGTCGGTCATACTTCCTCTTCCAAAACTTGTAAGACTAGGGAAGTAGAGAAGTCCATGCATCATTAGGATCATCAATAACCTGATGCTCGAGGAACTCTATCAAAGCATCCTTCTCTTTAATCTGCTAAAGAAACTCTTCCCTTTCACGGATCCAGGCACGTGATAGGTCTTCGTCTCTCAACTCCTCTACTCCTTGGTTAGGGAGGGTTGAAGGCCCAGCCATAACCAAAGGTGTAGGTCTCGGATATTCGTAAGGCATGAGATACTCAGATGCTCTCTTCCTTACCCAAGCAGTGTAAGGCTCCATAGCAACACAATTCTTAGGACCTAACTCCTTCCTTCCTTTCTTATGAACCTTGCGCCAATCGTGAACCATTCTGCCCTTCAAGCCTTGGGGATCTTTACCCTCCTGAAAGAACACACCCTCTAACAGAATGTTATTAGGTTTATCCTTTAGGGGAAACCCAAGCTGACGACGTGCTAAAACCGGGTTGTAGTTAATCCCACCACATGTACCAAGAAGAGGTACATTAGAGAATTCACCACAAGAGTCAATAATCTACACACCATCATATACACGATTATACCAAGAGATATCATTATTAGTGAGATACATAAGTCTCGTGGACCACCGTAAACATCCCTTGTTCTCCTTGAAGGCGACCGTCTGAGGTAAGTGAGAAATAAACCACTTATACAACAGAGGTAAACAGCACACAATGGCGCCACCACCCTTTGCATTCCTAATATTCAAAGAGAAATAGGTATCACCCTGTAGCACCTCAAATTTGCACCCCCCATTTGTACATTCATTTCATTTTTTAGGTCATTAACATTGCATTTAACATTGCATAGTCCATTGCATTGCATCAGTCAAAATTGATCAGGAAAATCCATTTGTGCAAGAGAGCAAGGGTTTTTCCATGGGATGAAGACCCTATGGTTATTCCAATGAGCTTACACAATCCCAAGGTTCATTTTGATGCAAGTTGGCCAAGTGTTGGAGGCTCAAAGTCCACACTGCATGACCAAGCATTCCGAGGCCCATAAAAGTCAACTGCAAGTCAACTGAGAGCTAGGAGATGGAGAAATGAGTTTCAACATCTCATTCATGTCCAAACGAGGTTTATTCAACATGTCAAACATATACCTTGAAGATTTTGAAGTCAGATCAAAAGTTTCCCAAAATGGAAAGTGGCCTGTAATTTCAAGTTTCCAAAAATGGCAAGTTTTTGGACCAACTTCAACTCAACTTTCCAACATCAAAGAAGCTCCAAATGAAATTTTGTCTAACATGAAAGTTGAAGATCTTTCTCTCCCATTTCCAAAAAGTTCAAGATCAAGAGCATCTGATGAATGGTTAAGGAGTTATGATCAAATCGTGGCAAAGTATGCTTGAAACTTCAAATGACCATATCTTTTGAACCAAGACTCCAAATTTGGTGGTTCTTTTTGCACAATTCTCCTCATGACATGAATTTTACAAATACCTCATCACATTGCATGAAATTTGGACATATGATCACTTGCTTATTCATGAAGTTTTTGAAGGAAATTTGCCAAAATCAAAATTGGTTGATCACATGCATGTAATTCCAATCCTAATGTGTGCATGGAGTAATTTTGAATGGATTTGGGCCTTGGTGTGCACTGTTCACGTGTGCATCTCATGCATGAGGTGAAAATGCAAATTGGTGCATACACCTTATACCCCTCTAATCCCAATTAAACATGGCTTAAGCTTAATTTCAGAATGATTAAGAGGACATATATAAGCTTAATCACAACTGTTTCATTCACAACACACATTTTCAGATCTAGATCTAGAATTTGGATCAAAATTTTCTCTCACATAGAACTTCAAGATTCTTCACATAAACCTCATTTCTCTTTGTGATTCTTGATCCTGGAGTAGTTTTGAGTAAGGTTCAACGTGCACTTTGAAGAATTCGTGCCAGATTCAACCATGCTTGAAGCTTGAAGGTGTTAATGGAGTTTTCAAATTAAGCTGGATTCACACGTGTTGGAGCTTCCAACTCTTCATCAATTATCTCCACAAGCATTCTGGAACAGCTTTGGATCATTTGGAACCTTGGAACGTGCAAAACAAGAACCTGCTCTTCAAGAGGTATGATTTTCGACCTTCATAATTCTTCAATCCATGAACATATTTGTGTAGATCTTTGTTTCCTGAGAATTCTGAGCTAAAAATCGTGTGAAATGGTGTAGTATTCATCGAGTTATGCGCGTTTGAAGTTTTGCATCCAAAAATGTTCATGCACGATTTGAACTTGTTATGATGTTTTAGAATGAATTGTTAGTTGATCTATGATGTACATGGAATAAGGATTTGAATGATATAAAAATCTTTGAGTTCTGGCAATTTCTGGAATTTCTGGAAATTTGAGGATGAATCTTCATCTTCTTCATGATGAAGATGATGAATCTTCATGCAGATTCATGCATTGCGTCGGTTTCTAGGCAATAGCGTCGGTTTCTGGGCAATAGCGACGGTTTCTGGGATTTTTCGCTGGCTTAGGGTTTTGAATTGAAACGGTGTCGTTTTGGCACCTGGCGCGCATTTCATTTGAATTATTACCTAGTTCGATTCTCAGCGAAGACGATTTTTCAAATTGTTCAGCATTTTCACATTTTCCCTCCTCTTTTGCCATGTATGTTCATTTTTTAATTTCATTTGGTATGCCAACTTGTAAAATCCATAGTAAATTGAAAAATGCATCAATTCATCTCTAATTTTTTGCAAAATGATCCTTGTGGTGTCTAGTTTTTTATGATCATGATTTCAAAAGTTGTGCATGGCTGGAATTTTATTGGCTCTAGGTTGATTGAACACATGTGCATTTGTGACCTTGCCTTACTCTTTCTATCATGAAATGCTTGTTTTTAATCCAATGGACTTGAAATTTTACATGCTGATTCTAGACATGTTGATGGATGTTTTAGGCTTGGTTTGGTATTTTTCTCATGTACCAATTCTATTTTATGCTTGTGTTTGTATGGTGTGACAATTTGTGTCACACATTTGGTTGTCTAGCTTTTGCAAATTTGATTTCCATGCCAAATGACCTCTAATGCTTCTGATTTTTTGTGTGATGATCATGTTAGATGTCTTGATTGCTCATGAATATTTCCAGAATTATTTGAATCATTTCTGTTTTGATTGGGAATATTCATTCTTAATGTTCAAATGTGTGCCTTGAATTGGTCATTGACTTCTCTTGCCTATTACATGAACTTGCATGATGATTTTGCTTTGGTCCTTTTTAGGATTTGTTCTTGATTGGTTAAATATGATTCATGTTGAGTTTGAGATTCTGTTTTGGATTTTTGATCCTCTTTTGACCCTAGGCTTTGACCTAGTGGTTTGTTACTTACCATTTGAGTTGTGATTTCAGGTTCAAGTATGCATCCCCATGGTTGATGTTGCTCCTTCATTTGAGCTTGATCATTTGTTGTTGTTAGCTAACCTTTGCTTGTTTTGTAGGCTTTGAGAACAATTCACTTGTGCTTATGGTTCATGTGTTGCATATTGGGTTGTCTCTTTGATACTGACTGTTGACTGTGGTCTGAATTGTGTACTGACTGGTTTAGCTGTTTCCACAGGTACTTAAGTTGCTTTAAGTTCATTTGAACTTTGCTTTGCTTGCTTGTGGTTGGCATACCAGTGAGGTATAATTCCTTGATCTTCATGTAGTCTGGAAGACCTGTCATGTTATGTTGGCAGGCACCTGTCTGAAGCCCTCCTTAAGAGGCAATGTTTGTGGATGTTTAATTTTGTGCCAAGCAAGTAAAGTCCTCTTAAGAGGCAATGGGAAGATAAAAGGGATGTGCAATCCATCCCCTGCTATTCAGTTGTGTCATTCACTTTGCTCACACCATGTGTTGATGCATTGTGAATAAGAACCCAAGATCTTGTTGTGTCAGTCATGTGGAGAAGAGTTCCTACATTTTGAACTCCCACACTTTCTATTTGATTCAAGCTCTCCCAGGCCAGGGATAAGAGCTATGAGGCACAACCCTCATCTCCATTTCATCTGCTTCACCCTAACTCTCAATGTTAGGGTTAAGAGCTAAGAACACCCCATTCCAGTTGGCTTGTTTCTACAGCCCAGCCTTGTTTGAGCCAATTGATTGCATATAGTGTGTGATACTTGTGCTTGTGTTTGATTATTGTGTGCTTAGGCTAGCTTGCTTCCTATGCAAGTTAGGATAGAGACCTCAACATAGGGATCATATGCATGACAACTTCTAGGCTCGAGTCGTAGTCTCCCTAGTAGCTTGTTATCTCCCTTGTCTCTGGTTAGGTTAGAAGTTCTTTCCCTGTTAAGGGGAACTACATCGCCCTGATCCTCATACCAGATGAGGTACGTAGGCAGGAGATGAGCATCTCTCTCCGGGAGCCCTTTTTCTTTTTTGAACCTTTGTGTTGTGTTGGAGTCCGACATAAGTCCAGCGATTGGCAGTTGGTTTCCTGTGTTTCCTTCTTTGTTTGGAGTCTGACGTAAGCCCAGCGATTGGCAGTTGGTTTCCTGTGTGTGTTTGTTGGTTCAGAGTCTGATGTAAGTCCAGTGATTGGCATTCGGTTTCCAGGTTTGTCTGTTTGTGTGGAGTCTGACATAAGTCCAGCGATTGGCAGTCGGTTTCCTATTTTTGTTTTGTTTGGCGTGCGTTAGCCGAGCTAAGAGTGCTCTGATTCTTCTCTGGTTAGAGAAGATACGTATGCATAGGATGCGACATCCTAGCGAGCACGTTTCCCCTGTCCCGAACTACGTCGACTCTGGTGTTTGTGCGAACAAACTACGTAGGCCCAGGATGCGATATCCTGCCGAGTCTCGGTTCTTTCGTCTTTCTGTGTTTCCTTCCAGCCTTGTGCAGTGTTTGAGCAGTTTTTAGCAACCTTTCTTCTATCCTTTTCGAGCGTGGATCCCGTCGAGTACGACGGATGCGTAGGGGTGCTAATACCTTCCCTTCGCATAATCGACTCCCGATCCCATCTTTCTCTGGTCGCGAGACCATGTTCTATCTAGGTTTACTTCGAGCGTTTCCTTTCCCTCTTTGGGATAAATAACGCACGGTGGCGGCTCTGTTGTTTCTTTTTCCCGCCGGTTTTTCGCGTAATGCGACAGCTGGCGACTCTGTTGGGGAAAAATTGAAGTTGACCTCTTGCTGGTCCATCTTCCCTAAGCGAGTCAGTCCTAGCGCTCTGTAGGATAGGGTTAGGTTGCTTTTACTGTCTTATTTATTGCATTTATGATTATGATGTGATTGTTTATGTTTACATTTATGTTTGCATTTATGTTTGCATGCATCATACTTTCATTGTGCTGGTTGTGTGTTTGTCTCTTTGTGGGGTGGGAGTTACAAGAGGTAAAAGGCCCAATACCCAGGCTACGAGTGAACTCTAGGACACCTAGGAATAGAGTGATTCATGGGAAGCGGGTGGTATTGCGCCACTTAGCGGAACATGATATCACGAGCAGTTCAGACTCTGATGGGGTATTATCGGTACATACATCTGGTGTGTACAGGATGATATTCTTGAAAGGGTTGTTTATCCTGCGTTTCTCTTGACCTTACCCTGGCCTAGATTACACCCGTGAGTGGGGAGGGAATGAATCATTACAGGTACAGTTGGTGACTTGATCTGTTGGTGACTCGATCTGTTGGTGACTCTTGGGTCCTGTTGGTGACTTGATTCTGAAGTATGGGTTCCAGATGACTTTGGGTTCCAGATGACTTTGATCTGTGGTTTCAGATGCCAGAATTCATGCCGAAGCTCTGATCCTGTGCCTTGTGATGCACATCCAGCCAGTCATAGTTGCATCATTTGCATCATAGCATGTTTATTTTCAAAAAAAAAGTAATGCATGAAAAAATAATGCATAAAGAAAAAAGTTAACCCGCATGTGCATATCCTTTCTCAGGATCATTCATGATAACGCATCATACACATATCATGCACATATCATTCTTGCATTGCAGACATGTTTGGGGACAAGACTTCTCACTCTGGTTCCTGACCTAGGCAGGATTGCTGATCGTCGTCTGCACCGCTACGCGACCAGACTGAATCAACAGAGAAGTATGGATCAAGTTCAGGCAGAGTTAGCAGAGATGAGGGCTAACATGGCCCAGTTCATGACCATGATGCAAGGAGTTGTTCAAGGGCAAGAGGAGCTGCGTGCCTTAGCCCAGAGACAGGAAGCCGTGATCCCACCTGCCAGTCGTGCTTCACCAGTGGGTGTTCTTGTGAATGATAATGCTGCTGCTGCCACCGTCCCTGTCAATGATTATGTTGTGGATGATGAGTTGAGGGGCATAAGAATTAATGGACAGCCTCTTGCTGCAGAGACTGTTAATGTCAGGGCAACCCGTGCCCCGGTGCGCCATCCTGCTCCGCTGGTTGACAGGCAGGAAGATATGTTCACCCTGCTCAGTGATGAAGACGAAGTTGGAAGGGTTGAAGAGAGGGCCAGAAAAATTGATGCCTTAGCTGAGAAGATTAGAGCCATGGAATGTCAGAACTCTTTGGGGTTTGACGTGACGAACATGGGTCTGGTGGATGGATTGAGGATTCCTTATAAGTTCAAGGCGCCATCCTTTGACAAATACAATGGCACTTCCTGTCCTCGCACCATGTGCAGGCTTACTACAATAAAATCTCAGCATATACAGACGACAAGAAGATGTGGATATACTTCTTCCAGGACAGCTTGTCTGGAGCGTCCTTGGACTGGTACATGGACCTGAAGAGGGAGTCTGTTAGAAGCTGGAGAGATTTGGGTGAAGCCTTCTTGAGGCAATACAAGCACAACATGGATATGGCTCCGAGCCGAACTCAGCTGCAGAGCTTATTCCAAAAATCTGGTGAAAACTTCAAAGAGTATGCCCAGAGGTGGCGTGAACTAGCCGCAAGAGTGCAACCTCCGATGTTGGAGAGGGAGCTGACTGATATGTTCATCGGGACCTTACAGGGTGTGTTCATGGACCGTATGGGAAGCTGCCTGTTTGGTACCTTTTCTGATGTTGTTGTCTGTGGGGAGAGGACTTAGAGTCTCATTAAAGCAGGAAAGATACAAGATCGTGACTCTTCAAGCTCTTCAAGTTCTAAAAAGACATCCTCTAGGGCACCTAGAAGAGGAGAGGGTGGAACAAATGTTGTGCATCATCAGAGAAATATGAACAGAAGACAATATCGTCAGGTTGCTGCTGTGACTATTCCAGCAACTCAACAACAGCAGAGAAGACCAACTCAGCAATATCAACATCAACACCATCGTCCTCAACGGCAGGCTTACCAGCCTCACAATAGTAATCAAGCTGGTACGAGTAATGAGAGGAAGAAGATCATTTTTGACCCGATTCCTATGTCGTACGCAGAACTGTATCCCTCTTTGATAGAGCGGAACTTGATTACTCCCAGAGACCCGTCGGCTATACCCGTCAACCCTCGGTGGTGGTATAAGCCTGATCAGCATTGTGTGTATCATTCGGGTGCTCCTGGCCACGATGTGGATAGTTGCTTTCAGTTGAAGATTAAGGTTCAAGACCTTATGAGATCAGGTATCCTGAGCTTTGAGGACTTAGGTCCCAATGTTAATCGAGCTTGAAGATAACAAGCCCCGAGCTGGCGTTGGCTTTTCTTCTGAGGTCTTCAACAAAAAAAGGTTGTTCAAGAGCGGAGGTTTTATCCACGTCAATCAGAGTGGGGAAGCTGCTTATGCAAAGGATACTGACATTTGTCATCCCTGGCGGGATCTGCCACAATTGGGTCGCTGTGGGTGTTCCTACAGTCGTTCATAAGTCAGAGTAATAATCACTTTGTTTAAAAACCCTTCTCCCATGCCAAAAGGAGAAGTGATGACTTTGTTGGCAACATTTGTGCAATGATATTTTCATTCAAATAAAGTATGTTAAAACATTTGTTTTTCCATTTGTTTTCCCTTTTCGCTTTTTGCATGAAATTGGTGATCACAAAAAACCCTAAAAACAAGAATAAAAGCAATCTTTTCATCTGCATAACGATTGTCTTGTTTGATTTCCAAAAAGCTTTTCATATCAAAATCATTATGCAGGTTGATTCTTAAACCCATTGAACATATTGATCCAACGCCATCTCCCAATTTTGAATTCCCTGTATTCGAAGCAGAGGAAGATGATGTTGAAAGGATTCCTGACGAGATTTCCCGACTTCTTGAGCAAGAAAAGAATATCACTCAGCTGCATCTCGAGAATCAGCAAAACAGTCCAACTGGGGCATTACAAATGTAATAAAAAAAAAGAAAAAAAAAGAAAAAGAAAGAGGAGGGTGCAAAATCAAAATCAAAATCAAAAGAAAGAAAGAAACAAAAAGAGAAATAGCACCCTCAAAGTCCCAAGTTGACTGATGTTGAATGGATTCAGAGTCGTTACGACCAACTGAATCTGATCAAAAAGAAGAGATTAACTGCCATGTATCATGGTTAGTTATATCAGCAGAGAATGAAGAAAGCATTTGATAAGAAGGTCAAGCCTCGTGTGTTCCGAGAAGGTGACCTTATGCTCAGGAAAGTTTTGTCTTTCACGCCCGATTCCAGGGGCAAGTGGACTCCAAACTATGAAGGTCCATATGTTGTCAAGAGAGCCTTTTGAGGCGGTGCTCTGACACGTACAACAATGGATGGGGAGGATTTCACTCGTCCTGTGAATTCAGATGCAGTCAAGAAATACTTCGCCTAAAACAAAAAGCAGAATAGCTCGCTAAGTTGAACACCCGAAAGGGCGACTTAGGCAAAAAGGAGCGTCTCGGTGAATTGAAAACCCGAAAGGGAAATCCAGGCAAAAGTTAGAGACATTGAAAAAAAAAGAATTTGCATCCCGCTAGATTGAGTGCCTCACACTGGGGCAATCTAGGCAAAAATTAGGGATTTGGCAAGTAACTGCATCCTGACAAGACTGTGTTCTACATCTGTCATCCGCCAGAAAATTCTTGATTCGTTGTCGACTGAAACTTTGAATACATCGAAATTCGAAATGGTAGAGAAAAGGTCATTATGTTCAATGTAGCCCTTTCCAATATATATCACCGATTTCAAACTTGTACAGATCTATGGAGTCTTGCCATCTGCAGACTACCATTCCATCAAATCAATTTGAGCTTTTATCCAATTATTTGCACTCTTATTTGTTTCAACTCAACAAATGTTTTGCATGTTTTAATTGATAAAGTATCATTGTTTTCAAAATAAACAACTTTTTCATAAATTGTTCTTAGACAAAGTGAACATTCACAATGATGGAAGGATACTTAGGAGATCTGCAGTGCTCTCCCAAGGGTGGTATGATTACCAATAGGTAAGACATTTATTCGTATCTCGAGCATAACTGTATCTTTTTCCTGTAGAACCTCTTATGGTTTCTCCTCAGCAAGGTTGCTCAGTGCAGTGTTGGTTGAAGTTGTTCATCTTCATGTCCCCGGCAGTGCAACATTCTTCCTCCAAGTCCCTGTTAGCCCCTATTGTGGTGCATCCCCAGTAGAGTGTTGTTTGAGCCCTATTGTGGGGCATCCCCAGCAAGTTTGCTGTTGGAATACTTTTGTGGGCCAGTTCCCAAGCAGAGTGTTTGTTGAAGACTTCAGCTTTCTTCTCTCCAGCAGAGCAGTCTTCTCCTCTCCCCAGCATGGGTGCTTTTCTGTGAAGATTCGGTATTTGGTGGATTGACATCCCAGTACTCCGTCATTTCCTCGGATAGATCCCCAGCGGAGTTGTTGGCATGATGAGCTTTATCTATGCCTATCTATCCCCATCAGAGATCTGGTTGCTTCTTGGTATCTCTGATCTCCAGCATGGGTTGTTGTTGTGGCGTGTCTGCCTGTATATTGAACTCTTTCATCCGGTTGTGATTGATGATCCCTCCGAAAGCCTATTGTGGCCTTCCTCCCCTGCAGGATGATGTTGTTCCCTGATGTCCCAGTCTCCAGCAGGTTTTCTTTGCTCTCTGGTGATTTTGGCCTTCCCTCTGGAAGAGTAGCACCGGATGGTTGATTCCTGGACCTATGTGTGTTAAACATGTCTGTTTGTCAGCATTCATCATACATTCCTCATGCATAATGCATACATGCATAATCATAACACTCAGATACTCATGTTGCATCTTTTGCCATGTATCTGTTGATGGTTGTCTCCTGCTAATTGGTGATACAGATCTCCCCAGTAGATCCTCCCCTAGCAGATGTGGGTGTGTCTGATCTCTCCATATAGAGTCGACCCCTTAAGCAGAAAGTGTCTGTCATTTCCTTCTGCGCTCCACACTGAGTTATATCCTCGTGGATGACGGTTGTTTCCGTTCCCTCCCTGCATACATAACGGGATGGGTTTTCCCTATTGAGTTCTTTCCTCATTAGGATGAGTCTTGATTCAGTATGCCTTTTTGGATCGATCCTAAACTGGCTTCCTTGTGGCTGTCTCTTGTGCTTCCCTATGGTGTAAATGAATAGTTCCTCACTAACCGGCACTCATTCATCTTATCCTCAGCGGAATTTGTGGCTTCTACCTACTAACCGATAGTTGTAAGTCCTATCTTTGTGGTTTTCTACCTACGAACCGGTAGTTATAAATCCCACTTTCATCCCCTAGCAGAGGTTCATTCTAACCGGTAGTTGTAAGTCCTATCTTTGTGGTTTTCTACCTTTGTGGTTCATTCTGGTTGTTGGCGGATTTTGCGGTCTTATACCTACTACCCGGTAGTTGTAAATCCTTTTTTCTCACTCTGTCCCTCAGCAGATTGTTTGTTGGCCTCTACCTACGAACCGGTAGTTGTAAGTCCTATCTTTGTGGTCTTCTACTTATCAACCGGTAGATGTAAACTCCATGTTCTCCCCTTTGTGGAGTTAACCCTTTGTGCTCATCCTAATTGATGACGGTTACTGTTTCGTGGTTTTCTACCTACTAACTGGTAGATGTAATCCCCTCTTTGTGGTTATCATTATCCAGTTTTCGCTATTGATATTCCTTTCCCCTTTCGGATATTTGCTTTGATTAAGCAACTTTATCCCCAGCGGGCCTTCCCCTTCCTTGTGGGTAATTGCTCCAAGTAGGCAATTTTCTCCTCAGTGGGTCCTCTTTCATTCACCGTTTGCCGGTGATGTTTGTTGTTTCCCCTTTTGATTGGTCGTCATTTACATACCTAGTCCTGGTATCCCGATGCCTTTCTTTTCGGTTGATTTATCCTTTAACAACCTACAACCCGGTTATGGATAATCTTCCTTGCGAGAGTATTATCTACGTTTTGACGGCTATAGATAATACATCTCATGCACTCTTCGGTCGAAGCCCTTCGTGTTTCCCCAGTCGAGTAAGATTCGTTGTCCCTTTGCGGACTCGAATATTCATTCTACCCCAGTTGTTTGGATAACTGCCTTGTTCGCGCAATTTATCCTCAGTGAGTCATCTCTCGTCTACCCTGTTGTTGTTGGTAACGATTGTCTCATGTTTTCGGTTGATTTATCCTTTAACAACCTACAACCCGGTTATGGATAATCTTCCATGCGAGTATATTATCTACGTTTTGACGGCTATAGATAATATATCTCATGCACTCTTTGGTCGAAGTTTTGTCCTTCCCAGTTGAGTAAGATTCGTATTCCTTGTGGAATCGAATGTCCATCCTTTAACAAGTTTGTTTTCGCTCTCTTCAGGATGATGAGTGTTTTGGAACACACACCAATTCACGTTTTCGGTTGATTTATCCTTTAACAACCTACAACCCGGTTATGGATAATCTTCCTTGTGGGTATATTATCTACGTTTTGACGGCTATAGATAATATATTTTGTGCACTCTTTGGTTGAACCCTTTGTTTGTTTCCCCAACTGAGTAAGATTCGTATTCCTTGTGGAATCGAATGTCCATCCTCTAATAAGATTGCTTTCGCTCTCTTCAGGATGATGAGTGTTTTGGAACACAAACCAATTCACGCTTTGGTCAATCACCTGTTTCATGCCCACAACCTGGTATCCTTGGTGTTCCTTCCTTCCTTCTCCCTTTTGCGACCTTGGTCCCCTGTGGAGTCAGATTTTCTTGAGTTGAAATATGCCTCTTCAGGTTTTCCTCATATGTTTTTGTTTGATTGATATATCTCACCCGTACACCGGTCTTTGATATTCATTCTTCCCGAGCTTATTACCTACTAACCGGTAACACCTCACCCCTTTCTTTCTCCATTCGTCCGTTGACGTCTGGTTGAGTCTTCCCAGTTCATCCGTTGATGTCTGGTCACCTCTCCATTGGTGTCGGTAAACGTCGAGCTTCTCCCGTTCATCCGTTGACGTCTGGTCGAGTCTTCCCAGTTCATCCGTTGATGTCTGGTCACCTCCCCGTTGGTGTCGATAAATGTCGAGCTTCTCCCGTTCGCCCGTTGACGTCTGGTCGAGTCTTTCCCATTCATCCGTTGATGTCTGGTCACCTCTCTGTTGGTGTCGATAAACGTCGAGCTTCTCCCGTTCGTCCGTTGACGTCTGGTCGAGTTTCTTCCCATTCATCCGTTGATGTCTGGTCACCTCTCCGTTGGTATCGATAAACGTTGAGTTTTTCCTATTCGTCCGTTGACGTCTAGTTGTATCCTTTCCCAGTTCATCCGTTGATGTCTGGTCACCTCTCCGTTGGTATCGAAAAACGTTGAGCTTCTCCCGTTCGTCCGTTGACGTCTGGTCGAGTTTCTTCCCATTCATCCGTTGATGTCTGGTCACCTCTCCGTTGGTATCGATAAACGTTGAGTTTTTCCTATTCGTCCGTTGATGTCTAGTTGTATCCTTTCCCAGTTCATCCGTTGTTGTCTGGTCACCTCTCCGTTGGTATCGATAAACGTCGAGCTTCTCCCGTTCGTCAGTTGACGTCTGGTCGAGTTTCTTCCCATTCATCCGTTGATGTATGGTCACCTCTCCGTTGGTATCGATAAACGTTGAGTTTTTCCTATTCGTCCGTTGACGTCTAGTTGTATCCTTTCCCAGTTCATCGGTTGATGTCTGGTCACCTCTCTGTTGGTATCGATAAACGTTGAGTTTTTCCTATTCGTCCGTTGACGTCTAGTTGTATCCTTTCCCAGTTCATCCGTTGATGTCTGGTCACCTCTCCGTTGGTATCGATAAACGTCGAGTTTTTCCTAGTCGTCCGTTGGTGTCTAGTTGTGAATTCTATTCCCATTCATCATCTTTCGATGTCTGGATGTGGTTCCTTTTTATAAAAAAATCAAAATCCCCAGTAGAGTCGTCGGTAAGCGTCTTGTCTGGTCCAGTGATAAAAATCCAAATACCCAGTGGAAGCTGCCATTGGTGAACATTCTTCTCTTTGATCATCCACCGCAGAGTGCAAATTTCTACGGTTCTTTGGTATTCAATCCCTGTTTACCTTGAAGGTCTGACAGCCGTTGCTCTCATCCGTTCAGGTTCCCAGTTGATTGAATAGGGGCAGTTGTAGCACCTCAAATTTGCCCCCCCCCCCATTTGTACATTCATTTCATTTTTTAGGTCATTAACATTGCATTTAACATTGCATAGTCCATTGCATTGCATCAGTCAAAACTGATCAGGAAAATCCATCTGTGCAAGAGAGCAAGGGTTTTTCCATGGGATGAAGACCCTATGGTTGTTCCAATGAGCTTACACAACCCCAAGGTTCATTTTGATGCAAGTTGGCCAAGTGTTGGAGGCTCAAAGTCCACAGTGCATGACCAAGTCATCTGAGGCCCATAAAAGTCAACTGCAAGTCAACTGAGAGTTAGGAGATGGAGAAATGAGTTTCAACATCTCATTCATATCCAAAAGAGGTTTATTCAACATGTCAAACATATACCTTGAAGATTTTGAAGCCAGATCAAAAGTTTCCCAAAATGGAAAGTGGCCTGTAATTTCAAGTTTCCAAAAATGGCAAGTTTTTAGACCAACTTCAACTCAACTTTCCAACATCAAAGAAGCTTCAAATGAAATTTTATCCAACATGAAAGTTGAATATCTTTCTCTCCCATTTCCAAAAAGTCCAAGATCAAGAGCATCTGATGAATGGTTAAGGAGTTATGATCAAATCGTGGCAAAGTATGCTTGAAACTTCAAATGACCATATCTTTTGAACCAAGACTCCAAATTTGGTGGTTCTTTTTGCACAATTCTCCTCATAACATGAATTTTCCAAATACCTCATCACATTGCATGAAATTTGGACATATGATCACTTGCTTATTCATGAAGTTTTTGAAGGAAATTTGCCAAAATCAAAATTGGTTGATCACATGCATGTAATTCCAATCCTAATGTGTGCATGGAGTAATTTTGAGTGGATTTGGGCCTTGGTGTGCACTGTTCACGTGTGCATCTCATGCATGAGGTGAAAATGCAAATTGGTGCATACACCTTATACCCCTCTAATCCCAATTAAACATGGCTTAAGCTTAATTTCAGAATGATTAAGAGGACATATATAAGCTTAATCACAACTGTTTCATTCACAACACACATTTTCAGATCTAGATCTAGAATTTGGATCAAAATTTTCTCTCACATAGAACTTCAAGATTCTTCACATAAACCTCATTGCTCTTTGTGATTCTTGATCCTGGAGTAGTTTTGAGTAAGGTTCAACGTGCACTTTGAAGAATTCGTGCCAGATTCAACCATGCTTGAAGCTTGAAGGTGTTAATGGAGTTTTCAAATTAAGCTGGATTCACACGTGTTGGAGCTTCCAACTCTTCATCAATCATCTCCACAAGCATTCTGGAACAGCTTTGGATCATTTGGAACCTTGGAACGTGCAAAACAAGAACCTGCTCTTCAAGAGGTATGATTTTCGACCTTCATAATTCTTCAATCCATGAACATATTTGTGTAGATCTTTGTTTCCTGAGAATTCTGAGCTAAAAATCGTGTGAAATGGTGTAGTATTCATTGAGTTATGCGCGTTTGAAGTTTTGCATCCAAAAATGTTCATGCACGATTTGAACTTGTTATGATGTTTTAGAATGAATTGTTAGTTGATCTATGATGTACATGGAATAAGGATTTGAATGATATAAAAATCTTTGAGTTCTGGCAATTTCTGGAATTTCTGGAAATTTGAGGATGAATCTTCATCTTCTTCATGATGAAGATGATGAATCTTCATGCAGATTCAAGCATTGCGTCGGTTTCTGGGCAATAGCGTCGGTTTCTGGGCAATAGCGACGGTTTCTGGAATTTTTCGCTGGCTTAGGGTTTTGAATTGAAACGGTGTCGTTTTGGAACCTGGCGCGCATTTCATTTGAATTATTACCTAGTTCGATTCCCAGCGAAGACGATTTTTCAAATTGTTCAGCATTTTCACATTTTCCCTCCTCTTTTGCCATGTATGTTCATTTTTGAATTTCATTTGGTATGCCAAGTTGTAAAATCCATAGTAAATTGAAACATGCATCAATTCATCTCCAATTTTTTGCAAACTGATCCTTGTGATGTCTAGTTGTTTATGATCATGATTTCAAAAGTTGTACATGGCTGGAATTTTATTGGCTCTAGGTTGATTGAACACATGTGCATTTGTGACCTTGCCTTACTCTTTCTATCATGAAATGCTTGTTTTTAATCCAATGGACTTGAAATTTTACATGCTGATTCTAGACATGTTGATGGATGTTTTAGGCTTGGTTTGGTATTTTTCTCATGTACCAATTCTGTTTTATGCTTGTGTTTGCATGGTGTGACAATTTGTGTCACACATTTGGTTGTCTAACTTGTGCAAATTTGATTTCCATGCCAAATGACCTCTAATGCTTCTGATTTTTTGTGTGATGATCATGTTAGATGTCTTGATTTCTCATGAATTTTCCAGAATTATTTGGATCATTTTTGTTTTGATTGGGAATTTTCATTCTTAATGTTCAAATGTGTGCCTTGAAATTGTCATTGACTTCTCTTGCCTATTACATGAACTTGCATGATGATTTTGCTTTGGTCCTTTTTAGGATTTGTTCTTGATTGGTTAATTATGATTCATGTTGAGTTTGAGCTTCTGTTTTGGATTTTTGATCCTCTTTTGACCCTAGGCTTTGACCTAGTGGTTTGTTACTTACCATTTGAGTTGTGATTTCAGGTTCAAGTATGCATCCCCATGGTTGATGTTGCTCCTTCATTTGAGCTTGATCATTTGTTGTTGTTAGCTAACCTTTGCTTGTTTTGTAGGCTTTGAGAACAATTCACTTGTGCTTATGGTTCATGTGTTGCATATTGGGTTGTCTGTTTGATACTGACTGTTGACTGTGGTCTGAATTGTGTACTGACTGGTTTAGCTGTTTCCACAGGTACTTAAGTTGCTTTAAGTTCATTTGAACTTTGCTTTGCTTGCTTGTGGTTGGCATACCAGTGAGGTATAATTCCTTGATCTTCATGTAGTCTGGAAGACCTGTCATGTTATGTTGGCAAGCACCTGTCTGAAGCCCTCCTTAAGAGGCAATGTTTGTGGATGTTTAATTTTGTGCCAAGCAGGTAAAGTCCTCTTAAGAGGCAATGGGCAGATAAAAGGGATGTGCAATCCATCCCCTGCTATTCAGTTGTGTCATTCACTTTGCTCACACCATGTGTTGATGCATTGTGAATAAGAACCCAAGATCTTGTTGTGTCAGTCATGTGGAGAAGAGTTCCTACATTTTGAACTCCCACACTTTCTATTTGATTCAAGCTCTCCCAGGCCAGGGATAAGAGCTATGAGGCACAACCCTCATCTCCATTTCATCTGCTTCACCCTAACTCTCAATGTTAGGGTTAAGAGCTAAGAACACCCCATTCCAGTTGGCTTGTTTCTACAGCCCAGCCTTGTTTGAGCCAATTGATTGCATATAGTGTGTGATACTTGTGCTTGTGTTTGATTATTGTGTGCTTAGGCTAGCTTGCTTCCTGTGCAAGTTAGGATAGAGACCTCAACATAGGGATCATATGCATGACAACTTCTAGGCTCGAGTCGTAGTCTCCCTAGTAGCTTGTTATCTCCCTTGTCTCTGGTTAGGTTAGAAGTTCTTTCCCTGTTAAGGGGAACTACGTCGCCCTGATCCTCATACCAGATGAGGAACGTAGGCAGGAGATGAGCAGATCTCTCCGGGCGCCCTTTTTCTTTTTTGACCCTTTGTGTTGTGTTGGAGTCCGACATAAGTCCAGCGATTGGCAGTTGGTTTCCTGTGTTTCCTTCTTTGTTTGGAGTCTGACGTAAGCCCAGCGATTGGCAGTTGGTTTCCTGTGTGTGTTTGTTGGTTCGGAGTCTGATGTAAGTCCAGCGATTGGCATTCGGTTTCCAGGTTTGCCTGTTTGTGTGGAGTCTGACATAAGTCCAGCGATTGGCAGTCGGTTTCCTGTTTGTGTTTTGTTTGGCGTGCGTTAGCCGAGCTACGAGTGCTCTGATTCTTCTCTGGTTAGAGAAGATACGTATGTATAGGATGCGACATCCTAGCGAGCACGTTTCCCCTGTCCCGAACTATGTCGACTCTGATGTTTGTGCGAACAAACTACGTAGGCCCAGGATGCGATATCCTGCCGAGTCCCGGTTCTTTCGTCTTTCTGTGTTTCCTTCCAGCCTTGTGCAGTGTTTGAGCAGTTTTTAGCAACCTATCTTCTATCCTTTTCGAGCGTGGATCCCGTCGAGTACGACGGATGCGTAGGGGTGCTAATACCTTCCCTTCGCATAACCGACTCCCGATCCCATCTTTCTCTGGTCGCGAGACCATGTTCTATCTGGGTTTACTTCGAGCGTTTCCTTTCCCTCTTTGGGATAAATAACGCACGGTGGCGGCTCTGTTGTTTCTTTTTCCCGCTGGTTTTTCGCGTAATACGACACACCCAACAGAGTCGGAACGGGATTAAGAGCGGAGAAGATCCTAATAGCGTTCACATCCACAAACTTGTCGATGTTGGGGAATAATACCAACCCATAGATGAGAAGTACAAATATGGCTTCAAAGGCATCCTCACTTATGGCCTTCCCATAAACAGTAGCTTGAGCAATGAGGAACTCAGAAGGGAGACCTTGAATTCCACCTTTGGTAGTCATATGAGCACCAACCAGTGATTCATCTATGTGCAACATGCCAGCTATCTCTTGAGAAGTAGGAATTCTCTCCAAGCCACTGAACGGCAACTGGTCTAGAATAGGTATACCCACAAGATAAGCATACTCGTCAAGGGTAGGCAAAAGTTGGAAGTCCGGAAACATGAAGCAACGGTACAAGGGATCATAAAACTGCACCAATACGCTCATCAACCCTTCATCCACCTGAGTAGTCAGAAGAGGAAGAAGCTTCCCAAAACGAGCTTTGAAACCCAAGGGATCTAATACATAGGATGTCAGATTCCTCAACTCTTTCAAATCTGGCTGTCTGAAGTTGTACTTCTTGTAGCGGTGTATTCGTCACTTTATGATTTATTGACTAAATCAAAAGCAAAGCATACAAAGAATCGAGTTGCCACCGCACTTTTATTTATCCAAAGGAATGGCTAAAAAGCGAACAAAAGCCTAAGAAGTTTTACACATAGAAAACTAATGAAAAGATCAGAGATCTGGGTAAGGGGTTAATTACGCAATGGGAAGGTGTTAGGCACCCAAAACGTCCTAGGTACTCCTAGGGAGCCCTTTTCACAACTTGTTGTACGAAATGTTATTTGTTTATGAAATATTTATTGTGCAAACATGGATTGAAGTGATGAGAAAAGAATATGCAATTTTTATTATTTTTGTGTTTGAACGGATGAACCCGTTGCCTACGTACCTTTCCATGGAAGGTAAGGATCAAAACGCCGTAGTTCGGCTAAAAGATTTCCAAAATATGAGTGGATTCATTTTAAAACAAAAGCCCTAAGGTCTTTCGTTATCCACGGGAGAAAACTCAACCTTATACAAACAACAAGTCCACCATGTGATAAAAGCTTCAACTTGCTAGTGAGGGGTTAACCCTATAATAAGCAAGGAAGTCTTACAATTCGATCACTAAGGACAAAAGGTGAGATTAACATCAACCAACTAGGATAAATCAAACCTATGGCTAATGTATGAAAACTTATCAAGAATGGACAAAGCCACAAAACAATTGAATGGGTGAAATTAACCAATTAGGATTTATTCACAAAAGATGGTCAAAGTATGATTAGGATTCAATTCAAAAGAAGTATCATGAAAATGAAGTTTGAAAAATCAAAGGCCTAAGGCCTAGGTTTCTAATTTGAAAAGAAGTGAAGATGTTTGCACAATAGTTTTCAGGTTTTGGGTTAACATGCAACTGGAGGTTTAAAGAAACAAAAGATGGGAGGGTGAGGAAGTAAAACTTCTTAGATGTTCACCTCTTGAAATCATATGTAAATTATTCAAGTGATTCCTTTGGAATAAGGCAACAATGCAAATAAGCAAATAAGCAAATGAGCAAAGCAAATGGATATCGGATGCCAATCAATGGACTTATACCAATCTCACAAAACAAAACGGATACCGGATGCCAATCAATGGACTTACACCAATCTCCTAAAACAAAATAATTGATACCAGATGTCAATCAATGGACTTACACTAATCTCACAAAACAAAATGGATAGCGGATGCCAATCAATGGACTTATACCAATCTCCTAAAACAAAATGAAACAAATGATACCAGATGCCAATCAATGGACTTACACTAATCTCACAAAACAAAATGGATACCGGATGCCAATCAATGGACTTATACCAATCTCCTATCACAAAATGAAACATGGATACCAGATGCCAATCAATGGACTTATACTAGTCTCCTATCATATCATAGGATACAACTGCCAATCAATGGTCTTATGCTTGCCTCCTCCATGGACAAAACAAGATGCTATAAAGCAAAGTTTATGAAATGATATACAAATGATGATGACAAATGCACAAAGGCACACTCAAGCAAATATGCACAGATGAATCAAGTAAACAACAAACAAATCAATTAGCACACACTATATACAATCAATTAGGCTCAAGCAAGGTTAGGCTTTACAGCCAACTGGAATGGGGTATTTGTGCTCTTAACCCTAACATTGAGAGTTAGGGTGAAGCAGATGAAATGGAGATGAGGGGTGTGCCTCATAGCTCTTATCCCTGGTCAGGGAGAGCTTTAAACAATGGAAGGTGTGGGAATTCAGAAAGTTGGAACTCTTCTCCACAAATAGACTCTATAAGATCTTGGGTTATTATTCACAATGCATCAACACATTGTGTGAGCAAAGTGAATGACACACTGAGTAGCAGGAGATGGATTACGCATCTCTTTTATCTGCCAATTGCCTCATAAGAGGACTTTTCCTACTTGGCACAAAGATTAAACAATCACAAGCATTGCCTCTTAAGGAGGACTTCAGACAGGTGCCTACCAATAACAGTAGGTCTTCCAGACTACATGAAGATTAGAGATTATACCTAAGTGGTTAAGCAACCAAGCAAAAGCAAAGTTCAAATGAACTTAAAGCAACTTATGTACCTGTGGAAACATCAAACAAATCAGTACAATACTCAGACAATTAAACAACAGTCAATAAGCAACCAACAATCCCAATGTACAAAATGTGTAAGCCAAAAGTCAAACTCAAATGAGTCAACATAAACCTACAAAACACACAAAGATTAGTACTCAAAGGCAAACATCAATGCTCAAGTGATGAAGCATCATTAACCATGTAACTTGAATGCTCAACCTGAAATCAAAGCTTCAAAGATAAGCAACAAACCACTAGGTCAAAGCCTAGGGTCAAAGATGGAGAAAAAATTCAAAACAGAAGCTGAAATTTAACACGAATCAACTTCAAACACATCTTGAAACATTCCAAAAGATCTCACATCAATATCATTAACCAAAAGCATTTCATGATCAATTGAAGTTCAAGGCAATTTTAAAGCTCAAATGTGATCAACCAGAATGAAAAATCTCAATTAAATCAGAAATGATTCCAATAATTCCAACAAAATTCATGATCAATCAAGACATTCATAACATGCATCACACAAAAATTCAGAAGCATTGGACATCATTTGGTATAGAAATCACATCATACAAGTTGAACATCAAAAGGTGTGACACAAATTGTCACACCAACTTAGCACAATCGTAAAACAGAAATGGAAATTGATAAAAATGCCAAATCAACACCAAAATGTCAAGCAAAGTGTCTAGTTTCATCATGCAAAATTTTACATTCATTGGATCAAAGACCAGCATTTCACAAAGGTATAAGCATGGCAATGTCAAATAAGCATACATGTTCAAACATCCTAGCACAAAATATTATTCAGCCACGCACAACTTGTGAAATCATGATGATAAAAAACTAGAGAGAATCAGGATCATAATGCAAAAAACCTGGTAATTTTTGGATGATTTTTCAAATTGTTATGATTTTTTAAAGATGGGGAAAAAATAAAAATGATATGAAGCATGTAGCATATGGCAAAGGAGGGAAAAGAGAAAAACAATGAAGCATTTGAAAAACGGTCACCGCCTGGAATCGAACCAGGCGCAAATTTGAATATGCAAGGCGTGCGCTGAATGAGACGTGGACCAATCAGCCACCAACCCTAGGCTATCACGTGCATGGCAACAGAAAAGCGTGGTCAAAAGGATCCAAAAGCGTGGCCAAAGCAAATCCGCAGCTAACCTAAAAAATCCGTAGCAAAAACTGCAGGCATTCTGGAAAAACTGAAGAACATGCAAGGTTGAAGATGAAGATCATGAAGATCTTCATCTGGATTTTCCAGAAAAAATAAAAGTGTCCAGAAATCAAAATGGAGCATAGCATCGTGTAGTGCATTCATCATAGATCACAAATCCACAAACAAATCATCAAGAAACATCAAGACACGCACGGATCAAAGGAAATAATATTCAACATCAAAAAATCAAACAGTCATATCTCACTCAAAACAACACCAATTTGCACGATTCAAAGCTCAAAATGCTCAGCATACTTAGATCTACAACATCATGGCAAGGAAATTAAAAAATAAGAGGTTCGATTTGTAACCTCTTGAAGAGCAGAACTGGAAATCGCGTGCTACAGGCCTTGGCAATGCTTTACAGTTCCTCCACAATGATTATTGAGGTGATGGATGATGAATTGGAAGCTCAACAACACCTGAATCCAGTAAATTTTGGAATCACCATGAATGCTTCCACCTTCGAGTATGCTTCAATCTAGCACTGTTTCTCTTGGTTCCACGTGCAAATCTTCTCAATAATACCTCAGGATCAAGAATCAAGCAATGAAATGTGCTTTGATGTGAAGAAATTTGAAGAAAATTTGAGAGAAAAATCGATGAATTTGAGATCTAGATCTGAGAAAATGAGTTGTTAATCCGAAAAACAGTTAGGGTTTATGCTTATATGGGTCATGCTAATCCTGTTTAAATCATGCTTAGGCCAAAGCTAATTGTAATTAACCAAAATGAGGTGTAAGTGCAAATTTGGTTTTCACCCTTATGCATGAAATGCATGTGTGAACAGTGCACGAATTTTCTTTTAATTTCACTTAAAATTCAATTTTGGAGTTAATGGCAATGGTAAAATGTTTAAACAATGCACCAAATTTGAATTTCAAGATTTCCCTCCAAAAAGCCAAAGAATTACCAAATGATCATATGAATATAATTTATGTAATGTGATGCATGATTTGGAAATTAGAGGTCATGAGGAGAATTTAGCAAAAAGAACCACTTGAATTGGAGCTTTGGTTGGAAAGTTATTCCCATTTGAATCTTCAAGTACACCTTGCCATGATTTGGTCATATCTCTTCAACTACACATGAGAAATACATGATCTTGGACATTTTGGAAATGGGAGAGAAAGATCTACAACTTTCATGTTCAACAAAATTTCATTTGAAGCTTTCTTGATGATGTAATATGAAGTTGAAGTTGGTCTAAAACCTTTCCATTTTTGGCAAATTCAAATTATAGGTCACTTTCTATTTTTGGAAAGTTTTGACCTGACTTTAAAATCTTCAATGTGAGTGTTTGAAATGTCAAATGAGACTTGTTTGAACATGAATGAAGTATTTCCAATCACTTCCCACCTCCAAATCCACAGTTGACCTTGCAGTTGACTTTTTAGGTCTTCAGTTGACTGGGAGATGTTCTGATGAAATTCAAGCCTCTACCACTTGGGATTTTGCTTCAAAATAACATCATAGCTCATATGAACTCTTGTGAATGATTGTGGGGTCCAAATTCTCAAGAATGGCCACCACCTATTGCTCAATGACTGCCTTTGACTGCCTTAACCTGTTGATTGCTTCATCTGCAAGACCAAGGTTAGATGACATATTTTTGTACTTTTTTGGTTAGTGATAAAAAGAAAAGCAATGATATACAAATGCAAACATGCTTGGTGATCAAGAATCACTCTCAAAAAGATGACCCACCCACAGGGAAGGAAGCAAGGTGTCCAATGATCCTTGAGGCAATGCAATGATATGGTATGATGCCATGAGGGATCTTAGGGACAAAATTGGGGTCTTACACTTCTTTGTATTCCTCCTTTGTCTTTCCATGTCTGAAAATTTTGCAAATAAACCCCTTAAGTTCCTTGAATTTTTTTTTATTAATAATGATATGGATGCAAATGGATGCATGGATGCATGAATGCAACAATCACACTCAAGGATCAAGCAAAGCACACCAAACAAAGGTCATGGGATGGATCATATTATCCTTAATATCAATCATCCATTTTGGTGGATTATGGTTTACACCTTATCAACACCCAAGTTCCATTGATATTAAGGATGTATGAACGGATCAACCATGAATCAAGGGTTTGTTGCAAGTCACGAGCATGGAGTCTCGGTTAAGAACCACCCAAAGGGAATGTACTAGGGTTAAAACCTGCCAAACATGTTCTACAAGAGGTTCCCATAGTCATCATCCCATCTTTCGGATACTATCGGAGAAACGACTACTCGTATTCCAAAAATATTCTCAAGAGAGACTCTTATGAGTGTAGTATCGCGTAACAATCGTATCAAATCTTACATTTGAACGACCTTCGCACTACATCCTAAAAATAGGCCAAGATGGGCTTGGTAAACTAAGGTCCTTGGCTTCTAAGGTCTATATTGGAAAGAGTAATGTCTAACCACAACTTACTTGTGTGACATTATTGATCCCAACATGACCTCCACCAAGTGAATGGACTTGCAAGTCAACTTGCTAAGGAATAACTCCACACAAGTCAACAAGACTACGCCATTCTCCTATCCTAAGCGCACTCGAGTTCGGGTATAGAACTCATCTCACAAAGATCACCAAGCATACAAGGAATTAATATCAATCAAATCAATCATTACATACAATACAGTAATCCCAAATTGCACAAAAATATGTCACAAAACAATATAATACAACAAGCATGAAAAGTTGGCAAAACCCATTAGGCACATCTCCCCAGCAGAGTCGCCACTTTTCTGTAGCGGGGTATTCGTTACCATTGGAGATATTGACTAAATCCAAGGTAAATCATACAAGTCGAGTCGCCACCGCACTTCTATTTATCCAAAGGAATGGTTAGAAAGCGAACAAAAACCTAATAGTTTTAACAAAAACTAATAAAAGAAACAGAGATCTGGGTAAGGGGGTTGGTTATGCAATGGGAAGGTGTTAGGCACCCAAAACATCCTAGGTACTCCTAGGGAGCCCTTTTCATACTTGTGAAGGTTGTTGTTTTGTGAAAATTTTATTTGTGCAAACATGATTGAAGAGATGAGAAGAGAATGTACAAGTTATTTACATTTTGTATTTGGATGGATAAACCCATTGCCTACGTACCCTCTTATAAAAAGATTAGGATCAAAACCTCGTAGTTCGGGGTAAAAATCTCAAAAACAAATTGGTGAATTGATTGGTCCAAAAGCCTTAAGGTCTTTTGTTATCAAAGGGAGAAAACTCAACCAAACCACAAATCCACCATGTGAGGATAGCTTCAACATGCTAGTGAGGGGTTAACCCTATAATAAGCATGGAAGACTCATTGTCCATCACTAAGGATATAGGTGAGAATTACATCTACCACAAGGATAACTCAAACCTAATAGCTAAAGGTTATGAAAAAATTTAATTAAGAAAGTGGCCATGGGAACCACAAAAGGGAAATTTGAATGGGTTATATTTACCAATTAGAAGTATATACAAAAGTAGTCAAAGTTGACTTAAAGATTCAATTCAAAATGAGTGTTATGAAAAGAAAGTTTGAAAATCAAAAGCATAAGGCTTAGGTTTCTAATGTTGAAAACAAAGGTTAAATGTTTGCACAAAAAGGGTTTTGGCTTGGGTTAGGGTAGAGAGGTAAAGAAGAAGGGCTAAGTCCTAAAGAGAACAAAAAGGTGACGGATAAGAAATGAAACCACACTACGAGTTCCTCTCTTGAGATCATATTGATGATCCAAGTAGCTCCCATCCTTTGGAATAAGCAAGCACAAAGCATAAGCAATCAAACAAGTCTCATAAGAGATCCTCAATGTATCTTGTATCTTCCACTTAGATGAACATGGTAATGATCCTCCAATTAAGCTCAAATGGAAACTCCTAGTTCAAGAGCACACACACCCAAAAGTTCCATGGGGTAAAACACTCTCCTAACCAGAGACCAGGGAAACAACAAACTAAAAGGGAGATTAAGACTCGAGCCTAATAGTTGTCATGCAATCAACATCCCTAATTTGAGGTATCTATGAAGAACTTAACTCACAAGTAAACAAACATCACACACTATATCCATACAAGAGGCTCAAACAATGGGTGGGCTTTAGTCAAGAGGGGTCATGTCAACCTCGACAAACAAGCCAAACTGTAAAGGGTAATCTGTAGCTCTTAACCACTAACATTGAACGTTAGGGTGAAGCTGATCAAAAATGGTAATGAGGATGAGACATCATGCTCTTAACCCTGGCCAGGGTGAGCTCATGACAAAGAAAGCGTGGGGATCCAGAAAGTGGGATCCTTTTCCACTTGACAGACTCTGGACAAAGATCTGGGGCACATGTTCAGAAGCATCAGCACGTAGTGCGAGCATAAAGAACGACACACTGAATAACAGGGGATTGGCTACTAATCCCTTTTATCCTTCAATTGCCTCTTCTCTTGGAGGTCTTATCAAATATCACATGCCTCTTCTTGGAGGTCTTTGAGCATAATTTTAAACAAACACAAACAGAGCCTCTGAAGGAGGACTTGCCAGCAAAATGCCTGCCAAAAAGGTGACAGGACTTCAGACTACATGAAGTAAGAAGCTAACTACCTTAGTGGTTTGTCAACCATAATCCAAAGCTTAAGCAAGAGCTAAAGCAAGCAAGCAACTAAGGTACCTGTACAAAGACTAAACAGTTAGTACTTCAGTCATACAACCAGAAAACAAGCAGTGAAACCCTCTAACAGTTACACAATGCAATGTATAAGTGCCTTGTACTCAAATGAGCTCATGAGTTCACCACATCAATTAAACCTACAAAACAAACATAGGTCAGTACTCAATGTATTTGCATCTCACAAAGTGAGAACAAACCCAATTACCAATGCTAAGTATCCAATCCTGAAACAAAACAACAAAGTTAGCTTATGTACATCCAATCAACATAACAAAGCATAAACAACCAATGGCATAAGATGAATCAAAACACAAGTCCCAAACAAAACCAAATGAACCCCTAAACACCAATCACCATGGCCAAAGATCCACCATACTCCAAATATCATTCAAATGCTTCAAAAAGCCTCAAAAAATATGCACAAAATGAGCTTCCAACTTAGAAAATTTATACCAAATCAGAAATGCATGCAATGACTTTAAGATTTTTTGTATAAGTTTCTCATGCCATGAATGTTCAATGTGCAAAAAATCAAATCCAGAATGATGCAAATGTTATGTGAACAAAAATGCACCAATTCAATGTCAAAAATGTGACACAAATTGTCACACTTTTCTCTATGTGTCAAAAATGAAGATAACATGTGAGAAAAAATCCAAACCAGTGACCAATAATTCATATCATGTGTGAATGCCATATATGCAAAAAAAATTGGATCAAATGGCTCAAAAATGAGGATTTCACAAGGCATTGAATGCAATATATCAAATTGGCACAACATCAATTCAAAATTTCACAAATAAAATTCAGACATCAACAATTCATGA
The DNA here is from genome assembly GCF_024323335.1 of Lathyrus oleraceus. Lineage (NCBI taxonomy): Eukaryota > Viridiplantae > Streptophyta > Magnoliopsida > Fabales > Fabaceae > Lathyrus > Lathyrus oleraceus. Next base: position 210,102,682 of record NC_066582.1, read on the forward strand.
AATCAGCACCATAAAAAAGTAGACATCAATACAAATCTATGAAAAAAGTTGGGACTCATTTGGATCATTTTTGCATTTTTTATGAATTTTCTAAAATGAACAAAATAATTGGATAATGCATGGAAAATGGAGGGAAACAAATTAATTCAAATAAACTCAGAAATAACCACAGCCATCAGATATGGCGCGCATCAAGATCAGAGGCTCAGATTCAAACTAATGAAACGTTGCGTTTCATTAATTGAGTCAGCATGCACAATCAGCATTCAACTCACGCGTGGCTTGGTCAATGCAATCTTATCCAATCAATCCTCCATGCAATAACACACGCAGCATCCACATCAACAAAACCTTAGGATCCACAGACGCCGGAGCTCTGCTCCGTTCGTCTTCTCCGACGAACCAACGGTGGCTCCCACGGCGGCGCCACCATACAAATTTCCAGAAAATCTCAAGGCCTATGCCATTCGATTCAGTTTTCAACGTAGGTTCCAAATATCACATTCGTTTCTCCTAATTCCTCATAGATTCTACAGATCGAAGAGGTACATTTTCTAGATCCAAACTTTCAGTCCACCTAACATTTTCAATACTCACCCATTTTTAAATCTAAACACATCTCCATGCTCTACTCAACAAGATCTACAAGTCTATGATCAAAAAAAAGCAAAAGGAGAGATCGAATTTTGAGTCACCTTGAAGTGCAGCTCTCTGAAATCGTGTTCTCTCAAGCTCTACAGCTCCAGATCTTCTTCTATGATCTTCCTATGAAGCTTTAAGCAAAAATGAACGGTTGAATCCTCTTGAATCTACTTCAATTTCCAAATCCGATTGCCATGTTCATGCTCTTGTACTGTTCGATTCCTTGATGAATTGCACCAAATAGTGGATGAATCTTGCTCAGTGAAGCACCAGGAACAAAAATATGCAATGATCTTTGAGAATTGTCTGAAGAAAATCCAAATTCGAAGAGAGAGAATTTTTGGAGAGTTCTTGAATTTTGATCTCAGATGGTGGTCTTTTTCAGTTATGATTAGGGTTTCAGTATTTATACTTCATGCTAATGACAATGCTAATCATATTTTCCATTGGTTAATCATGATTAGTGAGATATGAAGCAATTTGCAAAAATGCAAAATGAGCTCATGTAGCCATAATACACGTGCTCCTCTCCATGCTATGCTTCCAATTCACTTATGGACATCCAAGGGCTAGGATTTGAAGATTTGTTTGCTTGCATCTTAAGCCAAAAATGAGTGTTGAATATTTTCTTCAATTTGCACATGTGTGAAATAATGAACATACAGGCCTCTCTCATGCATGGCAATGGCTCATTTTGATATGTCTTGAACATGAGAAGCATTTTTCCAAAAGAATGAACCAATTTGGAGCATTGTATCAAAAGTTATGCCATTTTGAATTTCCATGCACACTTTGTGATCAAATGACCATAACTTCTCAACCATTCATCATATGGACATGAATTAGGACTTTTTAGAAATGGGAGACAAAGATCTACAACTTTCATGTTCACCAAAAATCCATTTGAAACTTCTTTGACATTGACAAGTCACGTTGAAAGTGGACCAAAACTTGCCAAATTTGGAAACTTTGAATTATAGGTCATTTTCCATTTTTAGTAACTTTTGCCATGACCTTTGAATCTTCAAGATGGATGTTTAGAATGATGAATAGATCCCATTTGAACATGATTTAGGTGTCTCAACTTATTTCCCCACCTCATAGCCCTCAGTTGACAGCACAGTTGACTTTTGGTCCTCAGATGACCTTGAAATGTCTTGATTAACTTGTCCCTCTACCACTTGGTGAAATTGCTTCAAAATGAAACCCTAGCTAATGTGAGCTCCTTATATTAATCATGTGATCCTCATCCCAAGGAAATACCTCATCTCTTGCACAAAGGATCTTCTTGAAGCTCTTGACCTGGTGATTGCTTAAGCTACAAACAAAAGATGTTAGTGACATATTTTTGTGATTTTGGTTAGTAAATAAAACAAGAAAAGCAATGATATACAATTCAAGCATGCTTGGTGATCTCAAACCACTCACAAGAGATCCCTACCCAAAGGGAAAGGGAGCCAAGATGCTCAAAGATCCTTCAGGCTATGCAATGCAATGTTATGATGCCATGAGGGATCTTAGGGACAAAATTGGGGTCTTACACCGTCGAGACCTTGCTGACCTCCTAGGATTCCCTAGTGGCCCTTTCATTTTTACTACCCGCCAAGAGGACCTTGTTGATGACATCGACCTAGATGACTTTTGGGGTAGTATAACTGGAGAATCCAACCCTAACACGAATGAGATGCACTCACAAAAGATCCATAACCCTGCTATCCGATACTTTCATAAGATACTAGCCCACACCTTATTTGGTAAGGAAGAGAATAACACAATAGTATCCCGCGATGAAATTTTCATCTTGTTATGTGTCGATCAAGGTCGACACGTCAATATCGTGACATTCATGATGGAAAGATTTGTTCACCTTGCTAAGAATAATCGTACCCCAATAATAATAGGTGGCCTAGTAACCATGATAGCAGACGCCATAGGACTTATACGCCCACTTTATGAGCTTGTACCTTTTGGAAACATCCGTCCCATGGATATCGAATTTTGCTTTAACCGTAGAATCATAGGCAACATTGGGACGGATACCTTTGATTATCTAATCAGTAACGAATTGGTTCGACTATTTACCTTGCCTAACCATGAGAAAACGAGTGTTCACAACCGCAATAACTGGCTATATGACTTAGATGAACACCCTATTGATCCACCTTCACCTCCCACTACACCGCCCAAATATGAGTTTATCAATCACCCTATCCATATGGAAGAATCTGACCCCGAAACACCTCTCAACTATTATAACATCAATGAACCGGCTCCTCCATCATATGCTGATAATCATGCCATGCTCATCACCCGTTTGAATGCTTTCCAAGTTGCCATCACAATTGTGAAAGAAGAGATAAAGCTCATACGCTTTGATGTCTTAGGCCTGATGGATATAGTCGTTGAGCAGTTTCATTATCTGAACGAAGTTGTCGCTGCATTGGGACAAAACCGTGGCTAATACTACTGACCACTGATTTCTCCCACTCGCACTAAGCAATGAGGACACTACTTTGTTTTGTGTGGGGAGGGAGCACATTTATTTTACTACCTTTGTTATTTTATTGCTTTTCTCTGCTATGTTATTGCTACAATTTTTTTCCTATGTTACATTTAATTTCAATTTATTAATTCAATTGCTATTCATTTATTTCGGCTTATTTATTTATTTATTTCTGCATTTATGCTGTTAAAAATTCAATTGCTTAGTTATCAATTTTTGCTGTTATCATATGCTGCTGCAACCTGTGTTAAAAATTGAAAAAAAAAATCAGCGTGTGACGACCGTCACATATAGGGTGACGCCCGTCTCACAGACGTGACGACCGTCACGGATCTGCCACGATCGTCACACGGCATGCAAATGACCGTTACGAGTATCTGACCGTTGCAGACGACCGTTACGCATCCGTTGCGCGTGATGACCGTCACACCCCTGTGACGACCGTCACGAATTCCAGAGAGCTCGCCTATAAATACAGGCGCTCTTTCTCTCCTCTTCCTCATCAATTACCACTCTCATTACCATTATGCTCTTCATCTATTAAATTCTTTACATTATCTTCAAGCGTGTAACTCACAAACATTCCATCTCACCCACCATTACCAAAAGTTTCATAAACCTTACAAATGGCCCAGCAAGAAAGAGCTACTCCCGACCTATCAACCGTCATTTTCCGAAATGGAGAAGTCGTTGAACGCCAAAGAAGTAACTACCTCAAGTTCTATCAATGTTCCGTTCAAGCTACGAGGTATGTTGATCATGAATGCTTGATGGAGTTAGGACTTTTGGAGGGCGTGGAGTGGATGCTAGCGAACTCCAGCTTGACGCAACTGTGTACCACACCGTAGCCAACCTACGAAGCGCTGACCCTAGAGTTTATGAGTTCCTACTCTTTTATCACACCCCTTGGCACTACTCAATACCTCACCAGAGTCGCCACATTTAGAATGTTCGGCACCGAGTATTCCCTAAATCAAACCCAGATAGCATGAATGCTTGGTTTCCGACATGGAGAAGGAATCCACTGCTGCATCCCGGAAGGATGGTCAGAGATAGCATTTCCAGTTTGGCACAACCTCACCAACATGAACGCCACGAGCTGGGATACGTTTAACGCAACATATATTCACAACCCAGCCATTAAATACTTTCACCGAGTCCTGGGGCACACAGTTTTTGGAAGAGTCAGCAACCATAAGGTAAACTCCAAGGAACTTTTCCTTCTTCACTGTGTGTTTGCCCAAATTACGTTCAATGTTGCTCCTTTTCTACTAGCCAACATCCAGGCTGCTTGCATGAGAGGCAGCCAGGCGTTTTGTTGTGGGGGAATTATCACCTCCATAGCATTAGGCTTGAACCTGGGAGATAGGCTAGACAACTTACCAGCCCTGGAAGCAGAATTCCTCGACATCGACTACTGTCGTACTTCACACCTGATCAAAGCAAGAGATGACGGGAAGTATCATCCTGTTGTCAGAAACAAGGTAGTTAGAAGTATCATCATGCCCAACAGGAACCGCACAGATCCAAGAGAAATGGAAAATTAGATTTTTATCTGGAGGCCCCCGAGCCAAATGATGGAAATCCTGGTAATGGTGCAGATGAAGTCGAAGAGGAGCTTGATAGAGGCATGCCTTGATCACCTGAAGAGCACGCTGCAGAGACTTCTTCTCGAGGACAGTGGAGAAGCGAACGAAGACCCGCCTCCATGGAAAACATCTATGCTGAGATGTTGCGACACAACCAAATAATGGAAGACCGCCAAACGGAAATGTTGCAAGCGATCCAGCAAATATAGCAGGATCAACACGATTATGCTAACTGGCATGATCAGGGGATGGCGGAACTTTCAGACCAGATGAGTGCCCTGACTTATCGCGTAGATGCCATCCAGGAGTACACTCAGCACGTGGGATTGGATCCTACCCAGCGAGGGAGAGGTGAGCGCGCAAGAGCAAGAGCAAGAGCAGAAGAAGCCAGCCGCGTAATGACGAGCAGTGATTTTTGTTTCTTTCCTTTTTACTTCTGTATACTGTCGCATTGAGGACAATGCATTGTTTAAATGTGGGAGGAAATCCTTATCACTCCTCTACTTGTTTCTATTGCTAATATTTTCAGCCAATCCAAAATTTTTTGCTTGTCCTTTTCAATCATTTTTACATATTTTGGCATAACAAAAAATTTCCTTAAGATTAAATGCATACCCTACGAGTATATAGGTTGTCTTGTGGAGGTTCTGTTAGGAAAACTGAGAAAGATCTAACAAGATTGATACCGTCCCGACACCCTAGATCCCTCACTTCTACGAGATCAGTTTGAATAACCATTATACTGACACCTTAAGTCTCCATTCTAGATTAACTCCTAGTAGTTTATACTAGCAGTCAGCACCGTCTCAAGCGCAAACCACGTGGAGAGCCGATGAATATAAGTTTTTGATTCCTACAAATTAAGAAACTCCTTCATACTGTTGCTATCAAGAAATTGATAAACGAACCATACAAAAGGTTGCAAAGATGCACAAAAAGAAGGAACAGAAACCCCAGTTGGTTGGTCCAGAGGTACCTGGTACTGGACTCGGTAGGGAGAACTACGGTTTGATCCCCCACAACCTTCATGAAATTCTGGTATCAGATATAAGATGTCGAAGGTAATGTCACGACACTAATATCTGTTAATACACAATGGATAATTAAACAGAATTGTAAAGCAAATCACACAAGCAATTGTTAACCCAGTTCGGTGCAACTCACCTACGTCTGGGGGCTACCAAGCCAGGAAGGAAATTCACTATAATAGAATTAGTTCAAAGACTATTCGTACACTTCACCAAGTTACAGTCTTTCTCACCTAATCTCTACCCGTGCAATTTCTACCTAAGCACTCTTAGATATGAGAACCCACTCACTTCCCTTACAATCACACACCCGTGATTTTAAACAACAATCTCTTGTGAAAAGAAAATACTTTTCAATTACAAACTCTTGATTTTACTTCACAGTTTCAATCAAGAAGACACACTCTTGATCTTGCTTCAAAGCTTTGATCAAGAAGACAAATCAGTCCAATTCAATCATCAATGGATGACTTGAATGACCTACAGACACAAACCCTAACTCTCTCTCTAAATTTCGCTCAGTCTTGGTTGTGTGTTCAAACAGGTTTTCTGAGTCCCCTTTTATAGAAACATTGAACATCTTGAAAACCCTAAATCTATTTTCCAATCAAATCTTTTTATAACAGCTGTATAGATCTCCCTGGAAAATAAGTAAATCTGGTTGAAATCCCTGATAGAATGCGCCAGCTAGCCATATCTTCAATCAACCAATGATTGCCATTAATTGTGCAATCACAAAACACCAGACATTCATACTGAATGTTCTGTGTACAGGATGTCATGACATCAGGTCTGACATCTGGAAAAAATCCTGCATAATCCATATTTCTTTTTATAGCAGGTACAGCCATATCAGATATCATGACATTGTGTATGTCATCTGAAACAATCTTGCATGAACATATCTTCCATTTAAGCTCCAGCAGGTACAACTAATATCAGAAGCCCTGTTATTTTATGTGGCATTCTGAAACAATCCTGCTTGCATATGTTCTTTAACTCCAGCAGGTACATATGATATCTTATGTTAAGACATCACACATGACATCTTGTGAACACTCTTTGTTTTACCAAAATTTCTGCCAACACTTAGAATCAACAAACTCCCCCTTTGGCAAATTTTGGCTAAAACATATATATGTCCTTTTTGTTCACAAGGCAAGCTATCAGCAGTTTAAACCACATAACAGTAGTTTAATCAGCAGCAGAAGCAAAAACAATTACTAGCTATGGCTACTAGTAATACACACATGCACAAGGGTACTTCTCCTCCCCCTAAATTTGTGCAACAATCAACAGAATTACTAGTTATGGATGCAACTAGTAAGACACACAAATGCACAATGCACAAGGGTACTTCTTCTCCCCCTAAATCTGTGCATTCACCAAAAAACAGCTACTGTAACTCCAGCACCTGTACCAGCCAGAATGTCACACTGACATCTGCTATAACATCAACACCTGTGCACCTCTTTCAATAATAGTTGTCCTTCTGATCAGCCACATCCATCTCAGCCAGTACCCAGCTCCACCCAGCTCCACATACTTCTCCCCCTTTTTAGTCAAAATTGAGCAAAGGTAAATAAATCTCATAGAATCTTTACACCAATCACATCTTTCGCTACACCATACCTCACAATACTCCATACTCTTATTGTGAGAACTATCCCCAGACTCCTTTGATTGCTATAGATTCTCATACACACAGATTCCCAATTTTCCTCTTAAACATTCAAATTGATTGGCATCCAAGGCTTTTGTGAATATGTCAGCTAACTGCCTCTCTGTAGGAACATGCTCCAGTGCTATGATCTTTTCTTCCACAAGTTCTCTGATGAAGTGATGCCTGATATCAATGTGCTTTGTCCTGCTGTGCTGAATAGGATTCTTGGAAATATTTATAGCACTCAGGTTATCACAGTATAATGTCATGACTTCTTGTGTGACATTGTATTCAGACAATATTTGTTTCATCCAGACCAGTTGAGAACAGCTACTTCCCGCTGCTATGTACTCAGCTTCAGCAGTGGATAGAGATACACAGTCCTGTTTCTTGCTGAACCATGAAATCAGATTGTTTCCTAAGAAGAAACATCCTCCTGATGTACTCTTCCTATCATCGGCACTTCCAGCCCAGTCTGCATCATAGTATCCAGTCAACATAGATCCAGATCCATGAGTATATAACATCCCATAGTCACTGGTGCCATTGACATATTTCAGTATTCTCTTTACTTGGTTTATGTGACTGACTTTTGGTTCAGCTTGATATCTCGCACACACACCAACTGCAAATGCAATGTCAGGTCTGCTTGCTGTGAGATATAGCAGACTGCCTATCATGCTTCTGTATAGACTTTGATCTACATTGACACCATTTTCATCTTTGGAGATTTTTACATGTGTAGGAGCAGGAGTTCTTTTATGGCTTGCATTCTCCATGCCAAACTTCTTCACAATGTTCTTGGCATACTTGCTTTGAGATAAAAAGATAGAGTCTTCCATTTGTTTGACTTGTAGCCCAAGAAAGTAAGTCAGTTCTCCAACAAGGCTCATCTCAAACCCATATTGCATTTGTCTAACAAAATGTTCAACCATCTGCTCTGACATTCCACCAAATACTATGTCATCTACATATATTTGTGCCACCATGAGCTTCCCTCCTTCATTCTTCACAAACAGAGTTTTGTCAATACCTCCTTTCCTGTATCCATTGTCAGTGAGGAACACTGTGAGCCTCTCATACCAAGCTCTAGGAGCTTGTTTTAACCCATAGAGGGCTTTCTTCAATCTGTACACATGTTTTGGAAGGTTTGGATCTGTGAAACCTTTACGTTGTTCAACATATACTTCTTCATTTAGATAGCCATTTAGAAAGGCACTTTTTACATCCATCTGAAACAGTTTGAATTTCATAATACATGCCACTCCAAGCAGTAATATAATGGACTCAAGGCGAGCTACAGGAGCAAAAGTTTCATCAAAGTCAACTCCTTCAACTTGAGTATATCCTTGAGCTACCAATCTAGCTTTGTTTTTAGTAACAACCCCTTGTTCATCAGATTTATTCTTGTATACCCACTTTGTACCTATGACATTTACTCCTTCAGGTCTAGGAACCAATTCCCATACTTCATTCCTTTTGAATTGACCTAACGCTTCTTGCATGGCATTGATCCAGAACTCATCAGTCAAGGCTTCCTTGATATTTCTAGGTTCAATTTTTGACACAAAGCAGCCATGTGAGATTACTTCTCTTGATCTAGTAGTGACTCCTTTATCTGGGTCTCCTATGATAAGGTCTTTGGGATGATCCTTCTGAATTCTGATAGAGGGTCCCTTGTTGATTTTGTCATCTTCAGGTTCAGATTGAGGTGGTTCTTCTTCCTTATTTTTATCTGAGGAGTCAGCTGGAGAATCATTCAGAGATGTCTCGACATCGTCTGTGACATCAGTCTGTTGATCATCAACCACTACATTAATGGATTCCATCAACACATTAGTTCTGGAATTGAAGACCCTGTAGGCTCTGCTGTTTGTTGAGTAGCCCAAAAATATTCCTTCATCACTTTTGGGATCCATCTTCCTTCTTTGCTCACGATCAGCTAAGATACAGCATTTGCTACCAAATACATGGAAGTATTTTACTGTAGGTTTTCTTCCTTTCTAGACTTCATAGAGAGTTGTGGGAGTCCCTTTCTTTAATGTCACTCTATTGTGGACATAGCAGGCTGTGTTCATGGCTTCAGCCCAAAAATGATAGGGTAATTTCTTAGCATGAATCATAGCTCTGGCTGATTCTTGCAGAGTCCTATTTTTTCTTTCCACCACACCATTTTGCTGGGGAGTGATGGGAGATGAGAACTCATGATGGATTCCTTCTGAAGAACAAAATTCAGCAAATTTGCTGTTCTCAAACTCCTTTCCATGATCACTTCTAATTTTGATAACAGGACTTTCTTTTTCCCTTTGAAGTTTCAGACACAGCTCCTTAAATACTTTAAACACATCAGATTTTTCTCTTATAAAATTGATCCAGGTGTATCTGGAGAAATCATCCACCACCACATATGCATATTTCTTACCACCAAGGCTTCTACCTGCATGGGTCCCATTAAGTCCATATGAAGTGGTTCCAGGACTTTGGTAGTTGTGTCATGTCTGAGCTTCTGGTGTGACATCCTTGTCTGTTTTCCAATCTGACATTCTCCACAGATTTTTCCCTCATCAATCTTTAAGTTGGGAATCCCTCTAACTGCTTCTACTGATATGATTCTCTTCATACCTTTCAAATGCAGATAGCCCAATCTTTGATGCCATATCTTTACTTCTTCTTCTTTGGCTAAGGTACACATTGAAGAGTATCCAGTTTCTTGAGAGCTCCACATATAGCAGTTATCTTTGGACCTAACTCCCTTCATGATTACTTTATTTTCTTTGTTAGTAATCAGACATTCAGTTTTTGTGAAGTTTACATTTAGACCTTAATCACATAGTTGACTGATGCTTATAAGATTCGCAGTTAATCCCTTAACAAGTAGAACATCATCAAGGTCAGGAACTCCAGGGCGATCCAGCCTACCCATTCCCTTGATTTCACCTTTTGCACCATCACCAAATGTAACATAACTCATGGCATGAGGATGAAGTTCAGTCAACAGGATTTTGTTCCCAGTCATATGTCTGGAGCAACCACTGTCAAAATACCAATCTTCTTTGGCTGAAACTCTGAGGGAAGTGTGGGCTATTAGACTTGTGACCTTTGTCTTGAGAGCCCATTGCTTTCTGCTGACATTCCTGTGATGTTTGGACCTAATTGATGTTGAGACTGAACAGGACCAGGATAGCCATATAGCTTATAACATAAGGGCTTTAGGTGGCCAAATTTTCCACAGTATTGGCATTTCCATCTTTGATGGTTCCCTTTCTGGTGTTGTGACATCTGATGTGACATCTCAGGTTTGCTTTTACCATGGTTGCTCTTAGATTTGGATTTTGATTTGCAACTGCACACAGCCTTGAATCCAATCCCAGATTTGTTTCCAATTATTTGCCCAGTCTGGAGAATCTTATCTAGGGTGGCAGATCCAATGTTAAGCATTTTTACATACTTAGTCATCTCATCTAGTTTGGAATTCAAGAATACAGCCTTAGTTTCCAATTTTGAGATGGTTTCCATATACACTTTCTTCTCATTTTTCAGTTGAGTTATCACTTGCTTCTGTTTTTCAACTTGTCTGCACACTCCTACCCTTCTGTGGCACCACTCTTTGTAGGTAGTGTCCAGCTCTTCAAAGGATCTTTCATCATCAATTGACTCTTCCTCAGACCCCCATCTTCCTGTCAAAGCATTCACATGATTTGTAGCTTCTTCAGTTTCACTTCCATCAGACCAAGAGGCTACAAGGCTCCTCTTTTGTTTCCTGAGGTAGGTCCCACATTCAGTTTTAATATGACCATATCCATTACACTCATTGCACTGAACTTCTTTGGGCTTTTCTTCAGACTTTGTGGTCTTACCAAAGCTGTTGGATTTATTGATGTCAGATGTGATGTTTTTGACATTGCCCTTAGCTCTGACATCTACCTTTTTCATTAGTCTGTTGAACTGTCTTCCCAACATTGCTATCTCATTTGCCAGGTCTCCATCAATGTCGTGATCACCTACCTCATCTTCCTCTTCGGTGTTTGACATAAAAGCTATGCTCTTGGCCTTCTTTTCAGCTACCTCACATATTCCCATCTCAAATGTTTGTAGGGACCCAATTAGCTCATCCACTCTCATATTTGAGATGTCTTGAGATTCTTCTATGGCTGTGACTTTCATAGCAAATCTCTTGGGGAGTGATCTTAATATTTTTCTTACCAGCTTTTCATCTGACATCTTCTCGCCCAAAGCTCCAGAGGCATTGGCAATTTCAAGAATGCTCATGTAAAATTCATGAATATTTTCATCTTCTTTCATTCTTAGGTTTTCAAACTTGGAGGTGAGCAGCTGAAGTCTAGACATCTTTACCCTAGATGTGCCTTCATGAGTGGTCTTGAGAATGTCCCAAGCCTCTTTGGCTATTTCACAGTTATTTATCAGCCTGAAAATATTCTTGTCCACTCCATTGAAGATGGCATTCAAAGCTTTAGAATTTCCAAGAGCAAGATCATCCTCTTCCTTGGACCATTGTTCTTCAGGCTTTTTCTCAGTAATGGCTTCTCCTTCTTTAGTAACAACAGGATGCACCCAGCCTGTCAAGACAGCTTTCCAAGCCTTGTTATCAAGGGATTTTAAAAAGGCTATCATTCTTGGTTTCCAATAGTCATAGTTAGAACCATCCAAAATTGGTGGCCTATGAACAGATCCTCCATCCCTCTCCATTGTACCAGAAAGTATTCTCCCTAGATCTCACCCAGAGCCAGAGCAGAATGCCTTCTCTGATACCAATTGAAATTCTGGTATCAGATATAAGATGTCGAAGGTAATGTCACGACACTAATATCTGTTAATACACAATGGATAACTAAACAGAATTGTAAAGCAAACAACACAAGCAATTGTCAACCCAATTCGGTGCAACTCACCTACGTCTGGGGGCTACCAGGCCAGGAAGGAAATTCACTGTAATAGAATTAGTTCAAAGACTATCCGTACACTTCACCAAGTTACAGTCTTTCTCACCTAATCTCTACCCGTGCAATTTCTACCTAAGCACTCTTAGATATGAGAACCCACTCACTTCCCTTACAATCACACACCCGTGATTTTAAACAACAATCTCTTGTGAAAAGAAAATACTTTTCAATTACAAACTCTTGATTTTACTTCACAATTTCAATCAAGAAGACACACTCTTGATCTTGCTTCAAAGCTTTGATCAAGAAGACAAATCAGTCCAATTCAATCATCAATGGATGACTTGAATGACCTACAAACACAAACCCTATCTCTCTCTCTAAATTTCGCTCAGTCTTGGTTGTGTGTTCAAACAGGTTTTCTGAGTCCCCTTTTATAGAAACATTGGACATCTTGAAAACCCTAAATCTATTTTCCAATCAAATCTTTTTATAACAGTTGTATAAATCTCCCTGGAAAATAAGTAAATCTGGTTGAAATCCCTGATAGAATGCGTCAGCTAGCCATATCTTCAATCAACCTATGATTGCCATTAATTGTGCAATCACAAAACACCATACATTTATACTGAATATTCTGTGTACAGGATGTCATGACATCGGGTCTGACATCTGGAAAAAATCCTGCATAATCCATATTTCTTTTTATAGCAGGTACAGCCATATCCGATATCATGACATTGTGTATGTCATCTGAAACAATCCTGCATGAACATATCTTCCATTTAAGCTCCATCAGGTACAACTAATATCAGAAGCCCTGTTATTTTATGTGGCATTCTGAAACAATCCTGCTTGCATATGTTCTTTAACTCCAGTAGGTACATAGGATATCTTGTGTTAAGACATCACACATGACATCTTGTGAACACTCTTTGTTTTACCAAAATTGCTGCCAACACTTAGAATCGACACTTCAAAAAGGGGATATATAAAGGGGTACCACACTAGTGTACCAGACCCCCGTGCTAAGAAAAGGATCAAAGTCACTAACCGACTACTTCACTAAGTGCGTGCAGAGGCAAAGGGCTTAATGTGATTGCGCTAGAATGAAACCGAGTGAAATAGAAACAGAGACACTAGGTTAAGCTATAATAGCATGATTCGAACTGACTTGTGCAAAGGAGAGATCTACGCTAAAGCTGAAAGCTCGTGTCGTCACAGTATCTTTAGTGTTCTACTCGAATATCAGCCATCTTAACCATCCTCCAGAGAACCACGTACGAATGGGTAATGTATTCGCGTTCAACTTTGTTTTCAAATTGTATTTGCTTGAGGACAAGCAAAGATTCAAGTTTAGGGGAGTTTGATAACGCGAAAACACATCAGATAATTGCTTTGATTTACACTCAAACGTCATACCATTTTAACTAATATTCTGATTATTCTGCAAGTATTTGAGTTGTTTTTGCAGGTATTTAAATCTCCAAGCATTAATAAGCAAAATGAAGAAAAAGAAGAAAAAGGAGAAGAAACAGATGAGAAAGCACAACAAAAAGCAGAAAACAGGAAATGCAGAATTTGTTGATGTGACGACCGCCACAGATTCATGACGCTCGTCACGACCCAGACTGTGACGAACGTCACAGGCCCATGACGAGCGTCACGTGGTCACAGTATGCGCTTTGAAACAATCAATCACAGGCACCCAAACGTGCCTAAATTTCCTCCAACAACTTATTCCCACGGATTCCTCATTCAAAACCAAGTCTTCCTTGAATATCTCAACCACCAAGACCTAAAGGAGCACTATATAAAGGACCAAAATGGGAAAATTGGGAACACCTACATTCACACTTACGCTCTGCAATTTAGTTTTACAACTTTCTAGCTTTTAGTATTTTCTTTTCAGCAACCTTGTTTCCGTTGCCTTATTTTATTCGCCATTCTTTTTAGAATTCCGTTTTTCCCTTTTCCTTCAGTTTTCCAGTTAGCCATAGTAGTAGTTTCCTACACTGGGGAACTACTACACTTTATTTAATTTTAGTAAGTAATATGTATTGAAGAAGCAAAGTCTACCGACTTGTGGAGGACTGCTCAAGTACTCTGAGATTTGCTATACTCTCTTACTTCGATCTCCAGGTTTTTATTGAATTATTATTATTATTGCCCAATTATTATTATAAGCATGTTTGTCGCAATGTTGATCTGTTTATGCCCTGTGTTTGCCTTATTTAACATGTCCAGCTAAATTACCGGTATCGGTATGTAGCAATTTAATTAGATGGGATTTAATAATAATCGGTGAAAACCCTATTTCTCAAACAATCTTTTAGGTTGAAGTTTTTAATTTAAATTTAATTAACTTTATCACAAAAGCGTGAAAAGCTATTTAACACGGTTTTGCCACGAGAGTGGGAAATTAACTAAGGTGAGAACCAACAATCGCGAGAGCGTGAGGCTCGAGCTGGATAATAAAAATTAGGCATTGAGTTTAAAAACAGCGAGAGCACTTTAAAAGCAATTAGAATTATTTATTTTCAAAAAGTAATTTTAACTTCAAATGGGATAGCGAGAGCGTACATTCTGACTTAAAGCTATAGGCCGAATCAACAACCACGAGAGTGTGAGATAAAGCCTTTTAAATAAATATTTTCTACTGAGAGACATTTGACATTTAAACTATTCACCGGTGACTTATCGAATCCCTAACAATTAATGCGCTGCATACTGATTCCCTTCATTAATTATTTCTTAAAACTAAATCCCCCTTATATTTACTATTTTACCCCCAAACTTCTACTAATCAATTCCCTTAGTTAAACATAGTGACGTTAGTAACACTAATTTGACCATAGGTCTCTGTGGGATCGATATCTTTTAAAACTAAAGCGACTGGACTGTGCACTTGCAGTCAAGTACCCGATAGACTATATTTCATATATAGCCTGACGAAGCATCACTACCGCTCACTTCGCGCCGAATATGCCTGCTGGATTCCCGTGGGGAATGCCTCCCAACTTTGTGCCAGAAGGCTTTGCGCCTACATTTGCTTCCATGTCGCCATCTAGCCAGGTCATGTTCGTGCCACCTCCTGTTGTGCACACCTTGCCTCGCGTAGAGGGTATCATTTATCATTCTGAGCCGTCTGAGGGTCCGGATGTGTATGAGAAGATGGACGAGATGAAAGATCAGTTTCTTGAGTTGCGCACGGAATTGAAGACGCTAAGGGGAAAAGACTTGTTTGGAAAGAATGTTGCTGAGTTGTGCTTAGTGCCCAACGTCAAGATCCCGATGAAGTTCAAAGTGCCTGACTTTGAAAAATATAAGGGGACCTCTTGTCCGCTCAGTCATCTTGTGATGTATGCCCGCAAGATGTCTACTTAGACTGATAATGATCAATTACTTATTCACTATCTCCAAGATAGTCTGACTGATACTGCACTCCGTTGGTACATGGGGTTGGATAGTGCAAGCATCTGCACTTTCAACGACTTGCGAAAGGCTTTTGTGAAGCAATACAAGTATAATATGGACATGGCGCCGAATAGAGACCAGCTGAGGTCTATGTCTCAGAAGGACATAGAGACATTTAAAGAATACGCGCAAAGATAGAGGGAGTTGGCTGCCCAGATCACTCCTCCGAGAAACAGATGACAAAGATCTTCTTGAAAACTCTGAGTTCATTTTATTATGAACGCATGATAGTTAGTGTCCCCAGTGACTTTACCGAAATGGTAAACATGGGGATGAGACTTGAGGAAGGAGTCTGTGAGGGACGTTTGTCAAGGGAGGAGGCATCAACAAGCAAGAAATATGGTAGCAACTTTGGTAAGAAGAAAGATAGTGAGACCAATGCAGTAATCAGTGGGAGGCAGAGGAGGCCTCAGGTCAGAAGTAATCCACCACCCCGTCAACATCATCATCATCAAGTGTCATCAGTAATTCTGGTATTTTCTAATTAACAAGCAACACCAATTCAACAACATCGACGTCAACAACAACAACCGCAACAAAGAACGAACACCTACAACAACAACAATACCAATAACTATTATCATCAGCAGAACTTTGAGAGGAAGAAGGTATCATTTGAAACGATTCCTATGTCATATGCAGAGTTATATCCTTTGTTAGTTCTCAAGAACTTAATTCAACCGAGGAACCCACCGCAGATCCCAGAACCACTTCCCTGGTGGTATAAACTTGAGCTCCGTTGTGCTTTTCATCAAGGAGCACCCGGACATGATATTGAAAACTTCTATCCATTGAAGTGTGAGGTTCAAAATCTTATGAAGAGTGGTATGGTGTCCTTTAAGGACCGCACGCCAAATGTGAAAGCGAACCCTTTGCCCGCTCATGGGAACTCTTCAGTGAATATGATGGACGGTTGTCCTGGAGAATTCAAGGTTTATGACATTCGATTTATCCGAAGATCCTTGGTGCAGATGCACAAGGATATTTGTTTGGTGAGTGACTATGAACATGACCATGATGGTTGTGTTATTTGTAGTGTGAACCCAAGAGGGTGTGTTGTAGTGAAAAGGGACATCCAATATCTGATGGATGAAGGCATGATCCAAATTGTTCAATCCCGTCATGTAGATGACGACGTCAATGTCATAGTGCCTGTTTTCAAACAACAAGAGTGGTTGGTAATTCAATATGACAGCAACAACAATAATAGTGTCAGTCAAAGATTAGTATCGCCGTTGGTAATACGGTTAGCGGGCCTAGTCCCGTATTCATCTGATAAGGCTGTACCTTACCAGTACAATGCTACAATGATAAAGAATGGTCAAGAGGTCTCGTTGCCTACGACTAGTTCAGTAGTGAGCATTGCTGATGTAACGAAGGTGACCCGTAGTGGTCGAGTGTTTGGGTTGGTGTTCCCAGAAAACAAAGAAGAAACGATTGTTGGTAAGAAGGCGGAGGTGCCTAATGTAGATCCGGTTGGTGTTTCAAAAGATAAGTCTGGTGAATCCAGCAACTTGAAAGCCAATGATGATAATGATGAGGTACTCCAATTGATAAAGAGGATCGAGTTTAATGTGGTGGAGCAGCTGCTCCAAACCCCCTCAAAAATCTCAGTGTTGTCTCTGCTGATGAATTCCGAAGCGCACAGAAAAGAACTATAGAGAGTTCTTGAACTAGCATATGTAGAGAATGATGTTACAGTGGATCAATTTGATCACATTGTGGCTAACATCACTTCTTGCAACAATCTCAGCTTTTGCGACGAAGAACTCCTTGAGGAGGGCAGAAACCATAATCTGGCTTTGCACATTTCTATGAATTGCAAAGATGATGCTTTCTCTAATGTGCTTGTTGACACCGGGTCGTCACTGAATGTGTTGTTGAAGTCAACCCTGTCAAAGCTATCATATCAAGGAGCGCCCATGAGGTATAGCGGTGTAATCGTCAAAGCTTTTGAGGGTTCATGCAAAACAGTAATTGGTGAAGTGGACCTTCTAGTCAAGATAGGTCCGAGTGATTTTCAGATTACTTTTCAAGTAATGGATATCCACCCGGCCTACAATTGTTTATTAGGAAGACCATGGATTCATGAGGCGGGAGCTGTTACCTCCACTTTGCACCAGAAGTTCAAATTTGTCAAGAATGGCAAGCTTGTGATTGTTGGAGGAGAGAAGGCGTTGTTGGTTAGCCACCTGTCATCTTTCTCTTATATTAAGGATGAGGATGAGGTTGGAACTCCATTCCAAGCCTTGTCTATTGCTGCTGAAAAGAGAGTTGGGACACCTATGTCCTCATTAAAAGATGCTCATAAGATTGTTGAAGAAGGTACTGTTGATTAGTGGGGGCGCATGGTAGAGGTCTCCGACAACAAGGGCATAACCGGTTTGGGATTCCAGCGAGGCTCATCAATTGCAAGATCTGAAGATATGCAACTCAGCTTCCGTAGAGGAGGGTTGATTCATGGCAATGAACAACACTTAGTTGTTGTGCTAAAGGATGACGAAGAGGAAGACTGCACCAACTTTGTAACGCATGGAAAGACGTGTAACAATTGGACTGCTGTTGATATTCCTGTTATTTTGCATCGATCTAAGTAATTGTTTTTATATTTTAAAATCCTTCTCCTATGCCTAAGGGAGAAGTGAACATTGTTTGGGCATTTCAATTTGATCATTAATAAAATTAATTCTATTCATCCACATCTTTGATGTTTGTTTTTACTTTTTGCTTTATTCTTAAAATGGTAATCACAAAAAAACATAAATAAACAATACAATTGTCCATCTGCATAATATTTGGTCACAAATTCCTTCTCCAAATTTTAAATTCCCTGTCTTCGAGGCCGAGGAGGAAAGTGATGTAGAAGTGGGTGATGAATTGACTCGTCTTCTTGGGCAAGATGAAAAGATTATTCAGCCATTTAAAGAGCAGATTGAGCTAGTCAACTTGGGTTCCGAAGATGATGTGAAGGAAGTCAAGATTGGGTCTCGACTGTGTCCAGATGTCAAGAAGGGGTTGATTGATCTTCTTCGAGAGTATTCAGATGTGTTTGCTTGGTCCTATCAAGACATTCCTGGTTTGGATTATGAGATTGTGGAGCATAGATTTCCGTTGAAGCCAAAATGCCCGCCGGTCAAGCAGAAATTGAGAAGAACTCATCCTGATATGGCTGTGAAGATCAAGGAAGAAGTGCAAAAGCAGATTGATATCGGTTTCCTTGTAACAGTTGAGTATCCGTAATGGGTGGCCAATATTGTGCTTGTGCCGAAGAAAGATGGAAAAGTCTGCATGTGTGTCGATTACAGAGATTTGAATAAAGCCAGTCCAAAAGATCATTTCCCTCTGCCACACATTGATATGTTGGTAGACAATACTGCTAAATTTAAAGTCTTTTCGTTTATGGATGGATTTTCTGGATATAATCAGATCAAGATGGCACCCGAAGATATGGAGAAGACCACATTCATTACACCCTGGGGAACATTCTGTTATAGAGTGATGTCTTTCGGTATAAAGAATGCTGGTGCGACTTACCAGAGAGAAATGACCACTCTTTTTCATGATATGATGCATAAAGAGATTGAGGTTTATGTCGATGACATGATTGCTAAATTAATTGATAAAGAGGAACATTTTGAGCATTTGTTGAAGCTATTCCAGCGTTTGAGGAAGTATAAACTCCACTTGAATCCCAATAAGTGTACTTTTGGCGTTCGTTTGGGTAAGTTGTTGGGCTTTATTGTCAGCGAGAAGGGTATTAAAGTTGATCCTACCAAGGTCAAAGCAATATAAGAGATGTCTGCGCCCAAAACTGAGAAGCAAGTCAGAGGTTTTCTCGGCCACTTATATTATATTTCCATATTTATTTCCCACATGACTGCCACATGTGCACCTATATTCAAGCTTCTTCGGAAAGATCAGTCTTGTGATTGGACCGAAGACTGCCATAAAGCTTTTGACAGTATTAAAGAATATTTACTTGAGCCTCCGATTTTTTCTCCACCTGTTGAAGGAAGACCGTTGATCATGTATTTGACTGTGCTCGAAGATAGTATGGGTTGTGTTCTAGGTCAGCAAGATGAGACTGGAAAGAAAGAATTTGCAATCTACTACCTTAGTAAGAAGTTCACCGACTGTGAGACTCAGTATTCGATGCTTGAGAAAACTTGTTGCGCATTGGCCTGGGCTACCAAGCGTTTGCGCCAGTATATGTTGAATCATACCACTTGGTTGATATCCAAAATGGATCCAATCATGTATATATTTGAGAAGCCTGCTTTAACTGGGAGGATTTCCCGTTGGCAGATGTTGTTATCAGAGTACGATATCGAATACCGATCTCAGAAAGCGATCAAAGGTAGTATCTTAGTTGACCATTTGGCTCACCAATCAATTGAAGATTATCAGTCAGTGCAGTATGATTTTCCTGATGAAGAGATTTTGTACTTGAAAATGAAAGATTGTGATGAACCATTGCTTGAAGAAGGGCCAGAACCTGGTTCCCGTTAGGGCATGGTATTTGATGGAGTTGTTAATCAATATGGAAATGGCATTGGGGCAGTGATTATTACTCCTCAAGGCACGCATCTACCATTTACAGCTAGATTGACTTTCAAGTGTGCAAACAATATGGCAAAATATGAAGCTTGCATTATGGGGCTTGAAGAGGCCATAAATCTCAGAATCAAGTATTTGGATGTCTTTGGTGATTCCGCTTTAGTTGTGAATCAAATCAAAGGAGAATGGGAGACAAATCAACCCGATTTGATACCATATAGAGATTATGCAAGGAGGATTTCAACTTTCTTTACAAAGGTTGAGTTTCATCATATTCCTCGAGATGAAAATCGGATGGCAGATGCTCTTGCAACATTGGTGTCGATGATTGTAGTGAAATATTGGAATGAAGTTCCCAATTTATCTGTGATGCGTCTTGATAGGCCAGCTCATGTATTCACTCTTGAAGAGATCCAAGACGAGAAGCCATGGTATTACGACATCAAATGTTTCCTCGAAAGTCAGATTTACCTTCTTGGGGCATCTTTGAAAGATAAGAAGACTTTGAGAAGATTAGCCGATAATTTCTACTTGAATGGTGATATATTGTACAAGAGAAACTTCGACATGGTTTTGCTCAGATGCGTGGATAGACATGAAGCAGACTTGTTGATGACCGAAGTGCATGAAGGTTCCTTTGGTACTCATTCCAATGGACATGCAATGGCGAAGAAGATGTTGCGAGCAGGTTACTATTGGCTGACAATGGAATCTGACTGTTGCAAATTTGTGAAGAGGTGCCACAAGTGTCAAATCTATGTTGATAAGATTCATGTTCCTCCGACCCTATTGAATGTTATCTCTTCCCCATGGCCCTTCTCCATGTGGGGAATTGATATGATTGGGATGATTGAACCCAAAGCTTCAAATGGACATCGTTTCATTTTAGTGGCAATTGACTATTTCACAAAATGGGTTGAAGCGGCATCGTATGCAAATGTGACCAAGCAAGTTATTGTAAGGTTTATCAAGAATCAGATTATATGTTGTTATGGTGTGCCAAGCAAGATCATTACTGACAATGGATCGAACTTGAATAATAATATGGTGGAAGCTCTTTGCAAGGGCTTCAAGATTGCACATCATAATTCTTCTCCCTATAGACCCAAGATGAATGGGGTTGTTGAAGCTGCGCACAAGAACATCAAGAAGATTATCCAGAAGATGGTTATCACGTATAAGGATTGGCATGAGATGCTCCCGTTTCTTTGCACGGGTATCGTACATCCGTCCGCACTTCAACAAGGGCAACCCCTTTCTCTCTTGTATATGGTATGGAAGCAGTGCTCCCCGTAGAGTTTGAGATTCCTTCATTATATGTGCTCATGGAAGCCAAGTTGACTGAGGTTGAATGGTGTCAGACCAGGTTTGATCAGTTAAATTTGATTGAAGAGAAGAGATTAACTGCCATGTGTCATGGTCAGTTATATCAGCAAAGGATGAAGAAAGCTTTTGATAAGAAGGTCAGACCTCGAGTGTTCAGACAAGGTAACCTTGTGCTCAAGAATATTTTGATGTTTAAGCCAGATTCTAGAGGAAACTGGACTCCTAATTATGAAGGCACATATGTTGTTAAGAGATCCTTTTCAAGCGGCACATTGATTCTTACAACAATGGATGGTGAAGAGTTCACTCTTCCTGTGAACACAGATGCAGTCAAGAAATACTTCGCCTAAAAAATAAAAGAACAACTCGCTAACTTGAAAACCGGAAGGGCGGCATAGGCAAAAATGAGCGTCTCGGTGGATTGAAAACCCGAAAGGGCGATCCAGGCAAAAATTAGAGACATAAAACAAAAAGAATTTCCCGATAAGTTGAGTACCCCGCCTTGGGGAAACTTATGCAAAAATTAGGGATTATGGCAAGTAACTGCATTCTGCTGATCTTTAGATTTTGAAGACTTGTTTGAGCACAAGGGTTGACATCAGTTCATCCCCAGCAGCGGTCAAGAGCACATTGGATATCAAGAGTTGGTAGAAGGATTAAGGATCATTTGTATTCAATGTAACCCTTTTTCCATGTAAATTACCATTTTCAACTTTGTAAAAATCCATGGAGTCTTGTCATTTACAGACTACCATTCCATTAAATAAAGTTGAGCTTTTATCCAAATTGTTTCTACTCTTATTTACTTCAGCCAATAGTTTTAAATTTTTATTATGATCATTTTGAAATTAAATTTTTAAATCAAAATCAAGTTTTTTCTTAAATATATAAAAGCAAGAATTTTTCCAAAGCAAGTAAAAAGAATATCAACAGCATTTCAATGGATAACAAGTCCTTAAGTGAGAAACATCAAAGGTTCCCCAAGAAGTTAATCCTTCAGGTATCTCTAGACATTTGTATTGATTCAGTTCCTCGGCGGAATGTTTGATCCTCAGTGGAATTCCTTTCCTCGTCCACAACTGAGTTGGTTGATTCAGATACCCTGCGGCGTGTTGTTTTCCCCGACAGAGTTTCTGCCTTCCCCAGCGGAGTTTGTACATCCACAATGAAGTTCGTATTTCCTTAGCAGGGTTGATCTTCATAGGTGGTTTGATCTTCCCCAATAGATCGCATTGGTTTCCCCACCAATCGCCATTCAACTTGCTCCCAGTCAGAGTTTCCTCTTGGTTTCTGAGCAGCTTTTGTTATGATTATTCTCTGTAGGGTTGTCTCCCATGTTTATGGTGTTGACCTAAAATTTCCCGCAGATTTGATGTCCTTTCCTCAGCAGATCTCCTCCTTCCCCAGCTAGGTTTGAACCTTTCGGATGTTGATCTCTTGGTTCTCCAACAGTTGTCTCCATATTTTGTGGATTGATCGAGGATCGTACCGATGGTTCAAATTCTTTGCGATACCTTTGTATCCTTTGTGATCATTTTGTCAGCATAATCATCATATATACATATACATATACATTCATATAATTTCATAATTGCATATCCCGCATCTTCATATTTGATTTGTTTGAGATTCTTATTCTCTGTTATGGCGGAATTTTATTCCCATACCAAATCTGGTGTCTGTCCTCCTTCGATTGTAGAGTGTCAGCCCCTTAAGCAGAAAGACTTTAACCTTTCTCCTTTTCCCCACTGAGTTTGTTTCCTCGTGGATGGTTGTTATTTCAATTTCCTCCCTAGTTGATTTTCTGGATGGAATTACTCCCCTTGAGTTATGTCCTCATTGGGTTGAGTCTTGATTGACCGTTTTCTTTCTAGCTCTTACCTAGATATATGCTTTGGTCCCTTGAGAGTCTATTACCCAGTAACTGTTAATATTCTTCTTAGTTTGCAGTTTGTTACTTCTTGCCCAATACCCGACAAAAGTACCCTTATTTTTCTCCTCAGTAGGGTCCCCAGTGGATCTATTCCCCAGGAAGTATATCCTTGATATGTTCATCCTAACCGGTGACAGATATCTTTCTTTCCCCTACTTGAGTCTATCCTTGATATGTTCACTTTAACCGGTGACGGATATTCTCATTTTTGGTATTCTACCCAGTAAAAAGGTAGTTGTAATCCTTATTTTGTTCCCCAGAGAGTTAATCCTTGATATGTTCATCTTAACCGATGACGGGTTTTCTTCTCCTTGTGGTTTTCTACCCAGTAACCGGTAGTTGTAAATCCTACTTTTCCCCTGTGCGGAGTCTATCCTTGATATGTTCATCCTAACCAGTGACAGATTTTCTCTTTTATGGTATTCTATCCAGTAACTGATAGATATAATCCCTATTTTTGCTCCTCATCAGAGTTGATCCTTGATATGTTCATCCTAGCCGATGACGGATCTTCTCTTTGGTTGGTTTTCTACCCAGTAACTGGTAGTTGTAAATCCTACTTTTCCCCTATTTCAGAGTTGATCCTTGATATGTTCATCCTAACCGGTGACGGATTTTCTCTTTGATTGGTTTTCTACCCAGTAACCGGTAGTTGTAAATCCTATTTTCCTCCTCGCAGAGTCTATCCTTGATATGTTCATCCTAACCGGTGACGGATTTTCTCTCCGACGGTTTTCTATCCAGCTTTCGATAGATGTAATTCCTACTCTTTTTGTTCATTTGGTATATCCTTGATATGTTCATCCTAACCGATGACGGGTATCCTCCTTAATGTTCCCAGGCAAGTTTATCCTTGATATGATCATCTTAACCGATGACGGATTTTCTTCCCTGTCGAGTTTATCCTTGATATGTTCTTCCTAACCGATGACAAATACTCTCACCCTTGGTCTTCTGCCCAGTAACTGGTAGTTGTAAATCCTATTTTTCTGCAGTTTCCCCAACAAGGTTATTCTTACCTAGTAGCCGGTAATGAATTTCCTCTCCTGGAATCCTCAGCGAGTCATCCTTGATATGTTCATCCTAACCGGTGACGGATGTTCTCTCTGTCAGATCTTTATTATCTCCTTACCCAGTAACAGGTAGTGGATAATAGATTTTTGCTCCTCCTGTATTGAAATTTATCGTCCCCAGTTGAGTTGAGTGCGCATTTCCTTAGTGAAATCGCTTTTCCCCTGCATATGTCGAGTACCTCAGTTTTATCCTGACTTACTCATGTCCCCTGCAGATGTAGTTCGTTCCCTAGCTGAGTCTTTCCATTTTATATGGATGTCCTCGAGTCCCCCAATAGTTTTTAAGTCGTAGCCTGGCCTACGCATAACCCTTTTTACCCCCCCAGAGTCTCTCTCTCCCCAGTGAGTTTTCCTTATGGAATGCATTATACTCCTACGGATTTTCGGTCTCTATCATTTCTTTTCCTTTGTGGAAATATTTTCCCATAGAGCATTAACTTTTGCATTCATCTCATATGCATCATGAGGTCTCTTAGGGACCAACTTTTGTTTCTCTATGTT
This sequence comes from Lathyrus oleraceus, assembly GCF_024323335.1. NCBI lineage: Eukaryota > Viridiplantae > Streptophyta > Magnoliopsida > Fabales > Fabaceae > Lathyrus > Lathyrus oleraceus. The sequence goes on from NC_066582.1 coordinate 210,127,875, forward strand.
GTTATTTAAGCCAATTCTACTGAGTCGAGCCGAAGATTTTAACCTTCGCCTCCTCAGTTAGAATGTACTTAAATAGGGGCAGCTGTAAGACCCCAATTTTGACCCTAAGATCCCTCATGAAATTTCATCATAAGCATTAACATTGGGATCATACTTTGGCATCCTCCTTACCCCTTTTTCATTGGGTTTATTTTGGGAGAGATCACCAAGCATTATGTGATTGTGTCATACTTGTATTTTATCATTTTTACTAACCAAAATATCAAAAATATATGTCTTTGTATTTGCCTAACTCTTTTTTAGGAAGGGCATGATCCCTTTGATTCATCAAGTTCACATCTAGGGTTTGAGACCCTCGTGAACAAAGAGCACAACCAAGAATTAATCCAAGAATGGTTATGAGCATCATATATGAGTCCCAATGTTCTCTACATGTTATATTGATTAAGTTTTCTTCAAGAGTTTGAGGGTGATTTGCCTTGGAAACCCTAGTTTGAATGGGTATCTTGAGTAACTTCTCCAACAAGCTATCTCACCAATTGATCAAATTTATCAAGGGAAACTTAAAAATTCATCATCTTATGCATATATGATCTACCATGAACCAAGAAAGTCAATAGAATTGGAGGTTAGCAAGTTGGTTGATGGTGGTTGGCCAGATGAATTCATCTGATCAAAACTGGGTCTCCCTAGACCCTATCTCCTACAATTTTCACCATATCAAAATTATTCCAAGAGAAACCTTACTCTAAATGACATTCCAAACAACTTTCATGTTGAGACCTAGAGCTAGGTTTGCTTGGAAAATCATTTTCTATGTTGAAACATTATAGGTCATTTTGTCTAAACCCTAATTTTAAAGTCAACTTCCCAAGGCCATAACTTGCTCAATTTTTATGATATGGAATATTTCCAAGTTGCACAATCAAATACAATGTGTCTACTTCAACTTTGATGTTTGTAGTGGGAGTTAATTCAACTTTTTTGAGCATGTGATATGAGGTTACATTATAGGGCACTTTTGACCTATACCATTGATCAAGAGATTTTCCCAAACTTCAAAAATGCATAACTCTATCATTTCAAATCCAAATGACATGACATTGGTGACCATTTTTAAGGTCTTTTAAATAGATATAACTTTTATGAAGACACTTTTCTCATTTGAAGCTCATATAAAAATTTAAGCAAGGTGGAACATTGAGACATATGGCTTGACACTTAGAAAAATTTTGATATGTCAAAAATTTCCAAACTTCCACCTCAAATTTCTTCATGATAAAAACTCCAAATGGAAAAGTGTTGAACATGAAAGTTATTCCTCTTGATCTCACTTTTTCAAAGAGCTCAAATTCATCCATTTTCGACAAGGAATGCATAGGCTGCACATGGCATGAACATGGTGTCATCACATGGCAAGGATCAAACTTCAAATCTTCACACACACTTGCCTTGCAATCCAAGTTGAATTCAGACTATCTCACACTCATTTGTGGACTTAGGGCAATGATTTTAGGGGCCTATGCGCGCCCATGCACCCATGCATCATCAATACCAAATTTGGAAAGTGGATTTTAAGTGTGCAAAAAGCAATGGATTCAGCTATAAATAGAGCTTCATGTGCTCAACATTTCACAGACATTCGCGCCAGCTTTGATCCCCTATCTCTAACCCTCACATTACAAAGGACAATCCTGAAAAATTCAATTGAATTTGAGTTTGAATTTCCACTGTTTTGAAATTCAAAACTCCAGGGATCCACAACCTTTTAAGCATTCAATCCTTCTTCTGCAAGCATTTGGAGTCATATCAAGCACGAGCAAGAGTAAGATCAGTTGAATCCAGACCTCCATTGAAGGTATTTTCCATAAATTTTGATCTCTTTGATTCTCTCTAATTCTTGCTCAATTCTATTGATTCTTTGGTTGTCTGAAGTCCTACCAATATAGGCAAGAAGATTGAGTTGCTTTGATGCCAAATCGAAGCAACTCAGTTCATGTACCTCAAATTTCAACTCCATGTATTTCTCAATATACTTGGAGTTAGTGTGAATTGAGGCTAGATTCGAACTCAGTGTCATTTTTACTTTGAAATCATGTCCTTGTTTTTAATTTTGGTGATGGTTATGACTGAACCAGTCCGCGCGAGGTTCGCCGGAGAAGACAACCGGTCCTTGGCCGCCGGTGGTGTGCTGGATGGTTCTGAGTCATAGGATCCTTTTAAAATGATCTAATCACGAGCGTTCCTTTTGAATATCAACTGTGTGGCGTGCTGACTTAAGTGCACGGTGGAACGCGTGTTTTGATCCACTTGATCTGCCACCTCAATTAATGAGGGAGATCAAGTGGTCCACGTTTTTTTCTGATATTTTAATTTTTATTTTAATTGTTTTATTTTCAATAATTCATATTAAATTTAATATTGATCCAAAAAATATGGGACTTTCACCAAAAAAATTCAAATATTTTCCTCTTTCATATTCTGAATTAAAATTATTTTTTGGATCATTATTAATATTTTTCATGAATTAATTGATTTTGCATTTGTTTTTAATTTTTTAAAAATATTTTTAAATATCCAAAAATTATGAATTTTTTTCTCAAAGGTCCTTTGACCTTGTTTGACCTATGATAAATCTCATGGTCATTTCTGTGGTGTTTTGATGAGATTTTAGTAATTGGACAAACCATATTTAATTTAAATGCACTATTTTAGTATTTTTAATTTGAATAATTGTCAAATAAATTTGTTGGCCAATTGTGACGACTTGTTTATGTTTGACTCTTATTGTTTTGGTGAAAAGCGCAACCAGCACTCCCTCGCTAGGCGAAGCTCTAGCGAGTCCCCAGCGAGCATTCCAGTAGCAAAACCTCTCAACCTCGCTGGGGCGAAGGTTGAAGCGTGTCCTTCGCTAGGCGAAGGTATGTTCGCTAGGCGAACATGACAGTTCAGCAGACCCTGTTTCTCTGGGCGCAGGTGCCTTATGTGCCCATATTAGACCCTCGCTAGGCGAGCCATTCTGCTCGCCTAGCGAGCATGACAGCCCAGCAGAGGTCTATAAGTAGCAGGTGCCACTTTTGAGCACCATACCTCATTTTTACCAACTTTTTCCACTTTTATACTTTGGAGAGATATTTTACAGCATTGTTCTAGGGGATCTTTTATGCCCTAATTTTCATTTCTCTTCATCTTAGAACCATCTTCTACAAAAAGAAGGTGGATTCCCATCCAACTTCGATTATCCGACTTGGATGTTGATCAACCTTCTTTCCTTACTTGCCGACCAAGCTACCATGAAAATGAGTAGCTAAGTCATCCATTTGTCAAGGTTAGATGTAGGTGATTACTAGCTTTGTGTGTAAATGTAAGGATCCTCATATGTAAACTCTTTAATGGTAAATATATGATGAAAACTTTGTTTCTATTTAAAACTCTTTGTGTTGGTTTATGATCGAGAGATGTTTACCGACTCTTGACCTAGGTTTTCATCCAAACTTGTTTGTTAGCTAGAGATAGTAATGAATGATTTTGTTCACCATAAGGTTGAATCAAAAAGTTGTCATTTTGATAGATTGTGTTCGAGAGAAACAATGGATCAAAATGGCAAAACTCACAATGTGTGTTCGAGAGAAACATATTGAGAGGACTTTGTGAAATGATTTATCATCTAAAGGAGTTTACAATATTGTTGACCGAGCAAATACATGCAAAGTGATCATTGAAACCTAACTTTGGCAATATTTCTCATTTATTCAAACCAAAACTTTTACCGCAATTTATTACTTTTTATGCAAGATAACTTGATTAAAACCAAAACCCTATTGTTACATTGAGCTAAGATTAATACAACCATCGAACGGCGGTGATATCTTATAATCCCTGTGGATACGATAACAAAAACCCGACACGAAATATACTTTCAACAAAATGGCGCCGTTGCCGGGGATTGTAAATTGATATTGCGAGCATCGCAATGGTTGTTTAAGTTTTAGCTTGTGAATTTTTGACTTGTGCTTGTAATTTGTTTGGTTTAGTGTGCAGCTTACGTTTTATGCGAGGGCAAATCCCTGTGGACGAACTTCTTTTTGATCCTGAGATCGAGAGAACCGCAAGGAGGCTCAATAGCAAAACAAGACGTAGGAGGCAACAGGCTAGACAACGCCAAGAGCAAGTAGACAGTTCTTCAACCACAAATCCACCACCATTCATACCAAACATGGAGCCACAACCACCACCACCTATTTCTACTCCATGCATCAATAGTCCAAGGAACACCGCTCAGTTTGCCAACCACACCGGAAGGCAAGCTGAGATGAAAACGGGAACTCTAAATCTATTATATGGAAGTCCATTCACCGGAATGGACCATGAAGACCCATTTGCTTTTCTCACAAAATTTTATGAGATAGCATTGGCTGCCGGAGTGGATCAGGCTCAGGAGCTTCCGTTGTTCAGACGATTATTTCCCCACGCTTTGCTCGGTAAAGCAAAGGATTGGTACTGTAAGACCCCAATTTTTGCCCTAAGATCCCTCATGGCTCATATCATATCATATCATAGCCTCAAGGATCAGTGCATGCCTTAGCTTCCCTCCTAATGGGTGGGTTACCTTGTGAGTGTGTTTCTTGATCACCAAGCATGTATTGAATTTGTATATCATTGCATTTCATAGGTTTACTAACCAAAAGTACAAAAATATTGTCATCTAACCTTGTTGCTTGCAGATGAAGCTAATTAGGTCAAACAGTCAAAATCAGGCCTTGAGCATTGGATGGTGACCATTCTTGAAGAATTTGGACACCATGATCACTCATAAAGAGTTCTTTTAAGTTGTGATATCATTTGGAACCAAGATCTCATGTGAAAGAGGATTGGAATTCATCAGAACATGGCTCAGTCCACCAAAACCCCAGAAAAGTCAACTGTGGTCAATTGTGGTCAACTGTGCATTTAATCAGGGATTGGAGGGTGTGAGATGGTTAGAAAGACCTCACTCACGTCCATACAAGTCTCATTTGACATTTCAAAGATCAAGGTTGAAGGATTTGAAGTCAGACAAAAAGTTTCCCAAAATGGAAATGACCTGTAATTCTCACCTGCCCAAAATGGAAAGTTTTGCTCCTCAAAATTACATCATGAACCAAGCTTCAAATCAAATTTTGTCCAACATGAAAGTTGAAGATCTTGTTCTTGCCTTTCCAAAAAGTCCAAGAACACTCATTTCCCATATGTGGTTGGCAAGATATGGTCAGATCAATTTCAGAAAATGCCCAAATTCAAAGTGGCATAACTTGCACATGGAATGTCCAAATTGGATGGTTCTCTTTGAGAAAATCCCATTTAACATGTACTTTCATAATCCATCACCACATTTTGCCAAAAGCCTTCACATAAAAAGGTCATTTTTGAAGTGAACCAATTAAAGTGCAAGGGCAAAATGGTCCAAAACTCAAATTACATGGAATTTTGACATGGGACCAATTCCAATAGCTTCCAAATGAGATTTGTGACTCGTTCAAAGTGATAAACCACTGTTGCATTGATCCTAACCATCCAAGGGCAAAAAGGCCAAAATGCTTAAGTGAGCTACATTTGCTAATTACCAATTTTGCCTAATCATGATTAAGGAATGGATTAAGGGTACATATAAAAGACTAATCCTAACTGTTTCTCAGGGATCCTAATCACTTTTTTCAGATTCAAGTCCAAAAATTCTCCAAAAATCTCAAAATCCTCTCAAAAGTTCATCACACTTTTTTCAACTTTTCTTGGAATTGCTTGATCTTTGGTGCTTCCTTTGGTGATAATCATGATCAAGAAGATTGATCTTGCATCTGTTTCATCACAATCATGGCCATGGCATCAAGAACTTGCAGCTGTTGAAGCAACTTCCATTTCCATGGCAGCTTGAAGAATCCATCGATAGCAGCACAATTGAGCTAAAACATTGATCCTACTGCATTTCTACATCAACATACTCCAGCTGTTTCACCATTACACTCGTGGAAACGCGCAAATTCCTCAGCTGTCATCATCCAAGGCAAGAATTCGATGTTCACCAAACTCAAAATCATGATGTGTATATTGTAGAACGTAGTTTGTAGAACACTGTGCAATTTGTAGAATTAAGTTTCATTGATTATTGAGAGAGAAATCGCGTTTGAAAGTTTTGATGCAAAACCTATTTTGGATCGATCCGGTTTATACAATAGGAATTAGGAGATTTCATTGGCATATTGTTGTTGTACGTGGAAGGACGATTCCAACGGTATAAGGCTTGTTCGATTTGGTGGACGTTTGCTCATAACCGAATTTGTAGATGATGAACATTGTTGGTGTTCTTCACAAAATCTGGAAAATCCCGTGCCATGATCCTTCCGCCTGCGTTTCCGTTTTCAAAACCTGTTTGGCGCCGGACCCAGCGAATAGCGCAGTGCCACGTAGTTTAAGTTACACGCAGCGTTTTAGTCCTGGAGGCGCTTATTACAAAATTGCCATCCGTTTGATTTAATTCATTAAAAAACCTTAAATAAATATTCAATAAATATTTCAAAACTTCAAAAAATCATAGATTAATCATACTTAGTCCAAATAATTTGGGACTTTTTTTGTTAGATCCCATTTTTTCTCTAGAATTTTTTAGGCATAGTGATATAAGTTGTGCCTGGTAATTTTTTAGATTGGTTTAGGGATCTTTATCATGTGTGCTATTTTTATGTGTTTTACCATTTTAATCACAAAATAGTCATGCTAGCTCCAAATTGGATGAAAATTCATATGATGATTCTTGACCCTCTCCTGGAGATTTTGACATATGATTTGTAATTTTTGGACCTCTGGTTTATTAGATATGATTTAATTAACTTGAGTGTGACAATGTGTGTCACACTATGCTATGCAATGTTCATGAATTATTTTTTCATGCTTCCATTAGGCCTATGGTTCTGATTTTTTGCATGAGATACCTTTGACATGATAACTTTCAACATGAATTTTTGTGGATTCAATTGATCCATTTTATATTTGATTAGGATTTTTGATTGCTGCTTAGCATTTTTAGGGCTTTGCTTGTGTAACATTTTTACATATGTTGCCAAATGCCCATCCCTAACCCTATGAACATGAAAATTGATGGAGTGCTTCCTAACATATTAAAATTTGATTTGGCTTTGGTCCCATCCATTTCCCATTTAATATCACTGTTTACCATTTGATTGAAGTTGGTATACATTTTGTGACCTCATTTGGTTGTGTTTTTGCATGCCTTAACATGTTGATTTAATTGACATAGCTCCACTAGTCCAAATGGCATGAAAATTGATATGTAGCTTGTTGAATGTCCTCTGTTTAGGATATAATTTTTGTGGAATTTACTGTGCTGTTTTGATATTTTTTTGGATGTAATCATTCTGGTTGTCCATATGTGATTCAACATTGCTCACTTTGTCTTAATTTGTGCATAAAATGAAATTAGTGCATAGTTTGGATATGAGACCAATTGGGATCTCTTCTTATTTGAATCATCTTGACTTTGATAATGTTTTACTTGCTGTTTTACATTTTTTCCCTCCTTTGGACCCTAGGCTTGGCCTAGTGGTCTTGTTACTTATGTTTGAGCTTGACTTTGACTTTTCAGGTTAAAAAGCTAATGCCTTAAGGAGGTTGATCCATAATTGAGTTGTTTACTTTGATCATTGTATACTAATTTGTTTGTGTTGTAGGGTGCTTGGTTCACATGGACTTGGTGCTATGCACATCATTGTTTGATTGTTGATTGATTCTTATTGTTGTTGCTTTGTTTATGTTGGGATGCTGATTATATTTGACTGATTTCAGGTACCCTTAGTTGCTCAGTTCTCTTAAGAACTTGCATTGCTTTGCTTAAATAGCAATTTGCATTGAGGTAGACTCTCTATTCTTCATGTAGTCTGGAGACCCGGCCTGTTATTTGGCCGGGCAAACTGTCTGAAGTCCTCCTTAAGAGGCAATGTTTGTGATTGTTTATGTTTGTCCCAAGCAGGAAAAGTCCTCATTTTGAGGCAATTGGTGGATATAAGAGATATGTAGCCTATCTCCCACTATTCTGTGAGTCTTCTCCTTGCTCCCATTACATGGTTGTAGCATTGAGATCCTAACCCAAGATCTATCGAGTCTAATATGTGGAGAGAGTTCCATCTTTCTGAACTCCCACACCTTCTGATATTCAATACTCTCTCTGACCAGAGATAAGAGTGATGAGGCACACCCCTCATATCCTTTAATCTGCTTCACCTTAGCCCCTCAATGGCAAGGTTAAGAGCAACTTTAACCCTATTACAGTTGGCTTTAATGCCTCACCCTCTTGCTTGAGCCTAATTGAATGGTTATAGTGTGTGCTACTTGAATTTATGTGATTGATTGTTTGATTCATTTATACATGATTACTTGATTGCCATTGTGCATTTATCATCTTTGTTTGCCATTGTGCATTTATCATCTTTGTTTGCCATTAGTGCATGATCATTTCATTTGTCTTTATGACACATTGTCGTTTGCCCATTGAGGACAATTGTAAGTCCATATTGATTGGCTTTTGTTCCTATGACATGGAAGGGATAGAGTGTAAGACCACTTCATTGGTCACTCATATCCTCTTTGCTCTTTGATTGAGCTTGTTGTTGTATGTGAGGATTCATTGTAAGCCCATGTAACTTGGCATTTGTTCTCCTATGATCATATGTGGAGGTTAACCTAAGTCCAGATAGATTGGCAGTTGACTTCCATGTTTCGTTTTTGTTTTGCTTTGTGAGATTGGAGTAAGACCATTTATTGGCATCCGGTATCATTGTTCATTTTAGGAGATTGGTGTAAATCCATTTATTGGTATCCGGTATCCGCCTTTGTGTGAGATTGGAGTAAGACCATTGAGTGGCATCCGGTATCACTTTATCTTTTATTTTACTAACTTGCTTTGTCCCTTTATTCCAAAGGACACACTTGAATCATCTTCTATATGATTTCGAGAGGTGAACCTCTAGGGAGTTTTACACTCCATCATCCATACCATTTTTGTTTAAATCCTTTTCACATTGTTGACTTTTCAAACTTGTATATACATGTTGTGCAAACATTCTCACCTTCTTTTCAAATTAGAAACTTGGACCTTAAGTCCATGATTTTCCAAACTTCATTTTTGTAAATACTTCATTTCGAATTGACTTTAATCATACTTTGACTTTTTGTAAATAATCCAAATAACTTCACCCATTCAAATGATTTTGTGGCTTTGTCCATGTTTGTTAAGTTTTCATACATTAGCTATAGGTTTGATTTACCCTAGTTGGTTGATATTAATCTCACCTATTTGTCCTTAGTTGATTGAATTGTAAGTCTTCCTTGCTTATTATAGGGTTAACCCCTCTCTAGCAAGTTGAAGCTTTTCTCACATGGTGGACTTGTTGTTTCTTAAGGTTGAGTTTTCTCCCGTGGGTAACGTAAGACCTTTGAGCTTGTGTTTTAAAATTGAATCCACTAACTTTTGGAAGTTTTTAGCCGAACTACGGCGTTTTGATCCTTACCTTTGATGGAAGGTACGTAGGCAACGGGTTCATCCGTTCGAACACAAAAATAATTAATTTGTACATTCTTTCCTCATCATCCCAATCATGTTTGCACAATACTTATGTCATGACAAATAATAATTTTTCAAACAACAAAGTGTGAAAAGGGCTCCCTAGGAGTACCTAGGACGCATTGGGTGCCTAACACCTTCCCATTGCGTAATTTACCCCTTACCCCGATCTCTGATCTTTTTCATTAGTTTTCTACGTGTAAAACTTCTTAGGTTTTTGTTCGCTTTTTAACCAGTCCTTAGGATAAATAAAAGTGCGGTGGCGACTCTATATTCATTGTATACATTGCTTGTGATTTAATCAATAGATCATATAGTAACGAATACACCGCTACAGGTACCTAGATCAAACACCAGCCGTAATGACAGACTGGAACGTGTTAGAAGAGAAATTCATCGAAAGATTCTTCTCCCATAACCGGTTCATGGAATCCAAGACGGCCATCTCGGTGTTTTCACAAGGAACCAGTGAATCTTTGAATGAAGCGTGGGAAAGATTCAAGTCCATGCTTCGGAAATGTAAAGGGCATGGATTTGATGAAATGACTCAAATCCATATCTTCAGAAATGGACTTCAACCAAACTGCAAAACGTTGTTGGATGCTACCTCGGGTGGCTCTTTATTGTCAAAAAGTGCCGAAGAAGCCACGAACATTATAAATCGAATGGCTTTGAATGATCTTCAGAGTCAAAGTCGAGGAAATTCTTTGAAGAAGGCGGGAGTGCTTGAGCTAGGGACGAACGATGCCATCCTTGCCCAAAACAAGCTCATCTCACAACAAGTGGAACTCTTAACGCAACAAATCAAAGAGTTAAGAGAACCGTCAAAAGCTAAACAAATAGCTTGTTGTGAACTTTGTAAAGGTGAACATGACACCGGATTTTGTCCACCTCCCGGTTTTGACGAAGTAAACTACATGGCCAATCAACGGGACGATCAACCGAGACAACAACAACAACAACAACCTTATCAACCGCACCCTCAAAATCAACAACAACAATTCCAAGGGAACCAAGGGTTCCAACCTAGAAGCAACTATTATCATAACCAAGGTTATGGAGGTGGTTCTTCTAGCCGTCAAAACCCTCCCCAAAATCCTTATCAACCTCAACCTCAACAACCGCCGGTCGTAACTTCTAAATTGGAAGAGACATTGACGCAATTCATGCAAATGTCAATGGCTAACCAAAAGAGCAATGACGCGGCCATAAAAAATCTCGAGACTCAAGTTGGGCAACTTGCTAAGCAACTCGCGGAACAACAAACCGGTCCTTCCTTTTCGGCAAACACGCAAACAAATCCTAATGCACATTGTAAGGCGATTATGACGAGAAGTGGGAGGGAGTTGGGTAGTGAGAATAAAAAAAGAGTTGAGAGTGAACAAAGAGAGAAAGAAAAAGAAATTGAGGAGGAAATAGTGGAGGAAAATGTTGATGGTGAAGTAGGAGTGTGGAGTGATGAGGAAGAAGTTGAAAAGAATAAAAATAATGGTGAAGTTGAAAAAGAGAAAGGTGTGGAGATGGAAAAAAATACAAGTGATGAGGTAATAAGGGAGGTAGTGAAAAAGCCTAGATGGAAGAGTGCTAGAATTGCAAAGGGAAAGGAGGTAGTGAGCGCTACTCCTATCCAAAACCTTCCTTATCCTCATGCTCCTTCCAAAAGGGAGAATGAACGGCATTACGCCCGGTTCATGGATATTTTTAAACAGTTGCAAATCAACATTCCGTTTGCCGAAGCCTTGGAACAAATGCCCAAGTATGCCAAATTCATGAAGGACATACTAACCAAAAAGTGGAGGTATACGGAACCGGAGACCATCGTCCTTGATGTGAGCTGTAGTGCCATTATTCAAAGGACGCTTCCTAAGAAAGAGGTTGATCCGGGAAGAGTTACATTGCCGGTTAAAATTGGTGACGTGTATGTCGGGAAGGGACTTATTGACTTGGGGTCAAGTATTAATCTTATACCTTTGTCAATTATCAAGAGACTTGGCAACATTGAGATTAAGTCCATCCGAATGACGTTGCAATTGGCGGATAAGTCGACGACCCATCCTCATGGCGTAGCCCAAGATGTTTTGGTGAAGGTCGACAAATTCTTTTTCCCGGTTGATTTTATTGTTATTGATATGGAGGAAGATGATGATGCTCCGCTCATCTTGGGCCGACCGTTCATGAAGACCGCGCGAATGATGATAGATGTTGATGACGGTTTAATGAAGGTGAGAGTTCAAAATGAGGAAGTGACATTCGATCTATTCGAGGCAATGAAGCATTCAAAAGATAGAAATGATAGCTTCCGCATCGATGTGATCGAAGATGCTATTATGGAGGTTTCAAAGCATATTCATGAGATATCCCCTATGGAGTTAGCTCTTGACGACTCATTGGAGGTTTTCACTGTTGAAGAAGAGCTAGCTCTTGAGGAATGCTTAAAGGAACTTAATAGTTTAGACGACCTACAACCATGGGAAGTAGAGGAGGAAAACTTGAAAAAGGAGGTTATTGACGAAAAAGCGCCAATTGAATTGAAAGTGCTACCCTCTACTTTGAAATATGTGTTCCTAGATGAGACCGAGGCAAAGCCGGTCATCATAAGCAACCTTTTGACAAACGAAGAAGAAGCCCGTCTAATCGTTGTGCTAAAAACAAATCAAGACGCCATGGGTTGGACTCTTTCCGATCTAAAAGGAATTAGTCCATCCTATTGTATGCACAAGATTTTGATGGAGGAAGATTTTAAGTCGGTGGCTCAACCACAACGCCGCTTAAATCCTACGATGAAGGAGGTTGTAAGAAAGGAAGTGGTGAAGCTATTGGATGCGGGAATGATTTACCCGATCTCGGATAGTCCATGGGTTAGTCCCGTGCACGTGGTTCCGAAGAAGGGTGGAATGACCGTAATCCGAAATGACAAGGACGAATTGATCCCCACTAAAGTTGCAACGGGATGGAGAATGTGTATAGATTATAGACGGTTGAATACAGCGACTCGAAAGGACCATTTTCCACTCCCATTTATGGATCAAATGCTCGAAAGACTATCGGGCCAACAATACTATTGTTTTTTGGACGGCTACTCCGGGTACAACCAAATTGCGGTTGACCCGGTTGATCATGAGAAGACGGCTTTCACGTGTCCGTTTGGAGTGTTCGCATACCGAAAAATGCCCTTTGGGCTGTGCAATGCACCGGCGACCTTCCAACGATGTGTCCAAGCCATTTTTGCCGATCTGATAGAGAAAACAATGGAAGTCTTCATGGATGACTTCTCGGTATTTGGTGGGACGTTTAGTCTATGCTTGGCAAATTTGAAGACGGTGTTGGAAAGATGTGTGAAAACCAATTTGGTGCTTAATTGGGAGAAGTGTCACTTCATGGTGACCGAGGGGATCGTGCTAGGCCACAAAGTCTCTAGAAGGGGGCTTGAAGTGGATAGAGCTAAGGTTGAAGTAATTGAAAAATTACCCCCTCCGGTGAATGTGAAGGGCATCCGTAGCTTTTTGGGGCACGCGGGGTTCTACCGGCGCTTTATCAAGGACTTCTCAAAGGTGGCTAAGCCTTTGAGCAATTTGCTCGCCAAGGACCAGGTATTTCTCTTCACCGAAGATTGTTTGCAAGCTTTTGAGGTTTTAAAAGAAAAATTGGTTACCGCTCCAATAATAGTCGCTCCCGATTGGAATGAAAATTTTGAACTAATGTGTGACGCGAGTGACTATGCTGTTGGAGCGGTACTTGGCCAAAGAAAAGACAAAACTTTCCATGCGATACATTATGCGAGTAAGGTTCTTAACGAGGCTCAAATAAATTATGCCACAACGGAAAAAGAACTACTTGCAATAGTGTATGCGCTAGAAAAGTTTAGGTCTTATCTTATAGGGTCTAAAGTCGTTGTGTATACCGACCACGCGGCGATTAAATATTTGCTAACCAAACCGGATTCGAAGCAAAGGCTCATCCGTTGGATCCTCTTGTTACAAGAATTCGATGTGGAAATCAAAGACAAGAAGGGGTCGGAAAACTTGGTAGCGGATCATTTATCCCGATTAGTGAACGTGGAGGTTACCGCGTCTGAAAAGGAAATCCGGGAAGAATTTCCTGATGAAAAATTGTTTAAGGTTCAAGTTAGGCCGTGGTTTGCAGACTTTGCGAACCACAAGGCTAGTGGTTTAGTGCCTGCCGACCTAACTTCGAACCAAAAAAGGAAGTTCCTTTCGGATGCGAAGTATTATGTTTGGGATGACCCATACTTGTTTAAGTTGGGTAGTGATAACCTATTAAGGAGATGCGTAACTGGTGATGAAGCCCAGAGCATCCTTTGGCATTGTCACAACTCGCCTTATGGCGGACATTATAATGGAGTTAGAACGGCCACTAAAATTCTTCAATCGGGATTTTATTGGCCAACTATTTTCAAAGACGCACATACCCATGCGCAAAGTTGTGACAGTTGCCAAAGAAGCGGTGGGATAGGTAAGAGAGATGAGATGCCTCTCCAAAATATCCAAGAAGTGGAAGTATTTGATTGTTGGGGCATAGATTTTGTAGGACCTTTCCCACCCTCTTATGGGAATGAGTACATGCTTGTCGCTGTTGATTATGTCTCTAAGTGGGTTGAGGCGATCGCCTCACCTCGGGCGGATGCCAAAACGGTGATAAAATTTTTGAAGAAAAACATATTCTCCCGTTTCGGAACCCCCCGAGTGTTGATAAGTGATGGAGGGTCACACATTTGTAATGCACCTTTGGAAACTATTTTAAAACATTACGGTGTATCGCATAGGGTGACAACTCCGTACCACCCTCAGGCTAACGGGCAAGCTGAGGTCTCTAATCGAGAGATTAAGAGAATCCTCGAAAAAACCGTGTCTAATTCAAAAAAGGAGTGGTCCCAAAAATTGGACGAAGCATTATGGGCCTACCGTACGGCCTTTAAAGCTCCAATTGGCCTAACTCCCTTTCAATTGGTATTTGGTAAAACTTGCCATTTGCCGGTTGAATTGGAGCACAAGGCCTTGTGGGCCCTAAAATTTTTAAATTTTGAAAATGAGTTGGCCGGTAACAAAAGGAAGGTACAACTACTGGAGTTGGAGGAGATGCGCAATGCCGCATACCACTCAAGTTGGTTGTACAAGGAAAAGGCAAAGAAGTATCACGACAAGAAGCTCCGTAACAAAGAATTTGTGCCCGGACAATTGGTCATATTGTTCAACTCCCGGTTGAAATTGTTTCCCGGGAAGTTGAAATCAAAATGGTCGGGGCCATTTCGGGTGAAAGAAGTAAAGGAATATGGGGCTATTGTCATTGAAGACATAGACCAGAAAGATAGTTGGACAGTGAATGGCCAACGATTGAAAATTTATCTCGGCGGTCATGTGGATCGCGAGAGCTGTGCTCTACCGCTCGATGCCCCTCTGTGAGCATCGCACCGTCGAGCTTAGCCGACGTTAAACAAGCGCTTGTTGGGAGGCACCCCAACATTGTAAGTATTTACTGTTTTTGTGTTGTGTTGGGTTGGGTTACCTTATGATAAAACTGTTCTGGATGAACTTGCAAGTGCTGCATTTGAAAAAAGCACTTGCTGTCATGCTCGCTAGCATCTCGCTAGGCGAGGCAGAGCGAGCAGGTTCGCTAGCTGCTCGCTAGGCGAGGCAGCAGCGAGCGCTGCATGACAGTTTGTATTTAAATCTCAGCAGGGCAACCATTTTGCCCCAAACTCAAAAATTTTCTGTACGGCTCTGCTGAGGAATTTTTGATAAGCTCTTCACACTCTCTCATTTGCATCTCTATCACCAACACTTGCTCTATTCGGTCATTTGCAAACTCTACTCTCTTCACATTTCCGAATCCGTGTAACTAAGGTTTGCCCTACTATATTTTTCTTTTTGTTTGAACTCTAAAATTCCAATTTGAATTGCAATTAGGATGATTGGAGTATGGGAAACTTTAGCTTTGCATGTGGTATTTAGGGTTTGCAAATTGGGATTTTAGGTTTTAAGAATTGGGGATTTTGGGTTTTGAATGCAAATATGTAATCCCCAATAGCATAGAACGATTATTTACTTGATATATCATTAGGTTCTGATGTTAGAACCAATTGAGTATGGGTTTTGGGGGAGAATCTCTGAACATGCTGAAAAACCCCAAAACCCGTAAGGTTCGCTAGCACTCGCTAGGCGAGCCTGGGGCGAGCGTTCGCTGCCACTTCGCTAGGCGAAGCAGCAGCGAGCATGGCAGTTTTTTTTTTAAATTATGCTTTGATGTCTAATCTGTTTGTTTGGTGTGTGTTGTTTCCTTGTATACTTTGCAGATGGAATCTAGGTCTGGAGCGGCTAAGAAAAGAAAGGGAGCGACTACTTCCCGGACCGTGCCTATCCAGTTTGACCAAGATAAGTTTGTCGGCCCGAAGCAGGCCGCCAGATACATTTCTCTGGAGAAGCGGAAAATTCTTCCAGAGAAGCGTTTCGTCATCAACCCTCAGGGCACGAACAGAAATTTTGCCGGGTTGATTGACGCGAAGAAATGGGATCGGTTGATTAATCCCTTAGAGCATTACGACATAGCTACAGTGCGTGAATTTTATGCTAACGCACTGCCCGATGACGACGAGCCCTTTACTTGGGTATCTAAAGTGGTCGGGCGTCCAATTGCATTTGATCGGGATGCCATCAACCGAATCCTTGGGGAACCGCTCCAGCTGGGAGCTGAAGAGAAGGACGCATACCATACAGACCTACGGCTTCACCGTGATGTTCCTGCCATTACTGCCGCCCTGCTTTTACCAGGGAAATCGGTTGAGCTGAACCCATCTGGGGTTCCAATGAGGTATCACCGGGAGGACATGACTCCCATGGCTGAACTGATACTGCTCTTGGTTTTGACCAACATCCAGCCTAAATCACACACCTCTACTGTGTCGATCCCAGTGGCACATTTGGTCCATTCCATCCTCACCAATGTCGAGATCGATGTGGCGAGGATCATCGCAAATGAGCTGAAGTCCGTGGTCGAGAGCGGGCTTAAGTCGGGGGCTCGTGTTAATTGTCCCCTGATAACACGAAATTATATCATATTTTAGGACTTAATTCAATTAAATTTTATTATTATTTATTTCAGTTCACTTCATTTTATTAGATATTACGCGGTATTTTCTTCCTATTTGTCTCAGGTGGCTTATTTTGAAGCACAAGCAAAGATGGAAGAAAAGGAGGTGCAAAAAGGAGAGAAAATGAACCAAATGTCAAAGCCCAGCCCAAAGCACAAAACGCAGGTGCCGTGCATGTGACGGACGTCACAGAGGCTGTGACGAGCGTCACGCCTTGCACACTCCTGTGACGGACGTCACACGTGGTGTGACGAACGTCACACCATTCCCCTACATTTTTGGCGCAAGGAACGCCTCAGAGACGTTGAGGGAGTATTGAGCCCTATATCCACGCCCAACTTTTATGCACGTTAAAGACCTTTTTGGAAGCGGAAGCGGTTACTCAAGCATCAATATAAATAGCCACTTGCAAAACCTAAAAGGGCTCCGAAGCTTTTCCACATTTTTTCCTTTGCCGTTTTCGCTTTTGCATATTTTCTTTTTCAGCAACTTAAGCATTATTGTTTCTTTATTATTTTTACGAGTTCTACACCATTTCCCTTGCAATTTCTATTTTCCTTTTTAGCATTTAGTTAATTCTTTTCGCACAATAGTTTCTACACCGGAAACTATTGTGTACCTTTTTACCGGATCTAACCTTACGTTAGAATCTAGTTTTTATTTCCTTCGTTTTAATTTGTTGTTTAATTGAAGAATCCAAGAACAAATCCTACCGGCTTGTGGTGGAGTGTTCAAGACTATTGTTTAACTCATTCAGGTTCTTTAATTATTATTTAATGCTTTGTTTTATTATTTATTTATATTATCTGCCTGGGATGAGTCTGTTTATGCATGATAAGTATTTTAGTTTGTTTAGCATGTCTGGCTAATTCGCTTAGATATCGGTATGTAAAGTAAGCGGAATAAGGAATCAAAACTAAGTCGGTTTAATCTAATTTAAAATTAAAATCACTCTTTTTACGGTCTCAATTTACAAGTTTAATAACAAAAGTTTTTACGAAAGTAAAAGACATAAAGAAGTTAAAATCAATAGAGCGAGAGTTTGAGGTTTTAACTGGACAGTGTAAATTAGACATTAATTCTAGATCAGGGCGAGAGCAAGTTTTAGAGTTAATTAACTTCCGATCTTTTCCGAAAAGTATTTTTAAAGATTGAATGTGAGGACGAGAGTTAAGCATTCGAATTTAATCATATAACCTAAGTCAACAGAGCGAGAGTTTGAGATAAGGGTGTTTAAACGGTCAGTGTTTTCTTGAAAAGAGTTTCTATGGACTGTATTGCTTTCAAAAAATGGTTTTTGACTTAATTATAAGTGACAGCTACATTAACATAAAATCATGGTTTATTCAACAGAGCGAGAGTTTGAGATAAAACTTTTAATCAATAAAGTCAACTGAAAAGATTTATTTGAAAACCAAGAAACCGACGAAGAATTGATTCCCTAATTACGACGAACTACATACCGATATCCGCTTTATTAATATTTAATCTAGATCTTAGTTCAGTCTTTAGTTTTTCCCCCAAATAATCAACCATTATCCACCTTAGCTTTACGAAGTAACCTTAGATAACGGTATATCGATTCATAAGTCCCTGTGGGATCGATATCTTTTAAAACTACGCGATAGAACTGTGCACTTGCAGTTTGTACCCCAAATTCGACTCATAAAGTCGAGCGATCAAGTTTTTGGCGCCGTTGCCGGGGACTTTTATTTAATCGATATCGTAACTCTTCCGTTACGCTGTAGAGACTAAGGTTTCTTTTTTTTCTATTCTTTCTTTCGTTGATTTGTATGCCACGCACTCGCTCACAAGGCGAACCGCTCTATTTACGAATCAACGATATCGAACTATATCTCCGAGTCCTACGACGAATTCGGGAATATCGTGCTGCAAACAATCTCCCTCCTGTAGAACTTCCTGATTTCAAAAACATTTTTCCTTCGATAACCGAGATGGCAGAACCAGCTCGTGCTCTTAGAGATTACGCCGCTCCATCGCAAGATGAACCGCATTCAAGTATTGCTCCGCCCGAAATCGAAGCAAACAACTTCGAACTTAAACCTTCGCTGTTGCAGGCTGTGCAACAGAACCAATTCTCTGGAAATCCTACCGAGGATCCAAACCTTCATTTATCCGTATTTGTCCAATACGCTGATACTGTTAAAGCTAATGGTGTCACTTCGGAGGCAATTCGACTTCGTCTTTTTCCTTTCTCATTAAGAGATAGCGCTAGAAGATGGCTTCAGTCTCTCCCTTCAAACTCTGTCACCACATGGAACGAGTTGAAGAAAGTTTTTCTTGCCCGATACTTTCCGCCAAGCAAAACAGCTATGTTAAGAGCCCAGATAAACGGATTTAAATAGAAAGACAACGAGTCTCTTTTCGAAGCATGGGAAAGATACAAAGACATGATGAGACTTTGCCCACACCATGGTTTGGAAGACTGGTTAGTAATTCACACATTTTATAATGGTCTCTTGTACAACACAAGGTTAACAATAGACGCCGCTGCAGGTGGTGCACTAATGAACAAACCTTATGCTGATGCTTACCAGCTTATCGAGAGCATGGCCCAAAACCACTATCAGTGGGGAACCGAACGAACAATGGTGGAAAAACCTCAAACGAAAACTGGCATGTACGAGATAAGTAACCTTGATCACGTTAATGCAAAAGTGGATGCTCTGGTCCAGAAAATTGAAAGTTTAAATGTATCGCCTCCAACCGCCGTGGTTGCTATAACTCAGAATTGCGAGGTCTGTGGAATCCAAGGTCACACCCCTACGGATTGTCAACTCTTGACAGGAATCCAAGCAGAGCAAGTGAACTATGCTCAAGGAAGCCCCTACTCGCATACCTATAACTCAAATTGGAAGAACCATCCAAACTTTTCATATAAGAGTAATAATGCTTTGTACGCACCTGGACAATCTCCAAATCAAGCCCCAGCTATACCTCCAGGATATCAGAAACCGAACCCATCCATGCCTAACAATAACGCCCCTAGGAAATCCAACTTGGAAATCATGATGGAAAACTTTATAGCTTCCCAACAACAAACCAATAAAGATTTCTTAAACCAGAATGTACACACTGGCGAACAACTTAAACAACTAGCAAGCAAAGTAGATGCCCTGACTACCCATAACAAAATGCTGGAAACACAAATATCACAAGTAGCTCAACAACAAGCACCTGCTGCTGCCCCAACTGGTACATTCCCTGGACAGCCCCAACCTAACCCGAGAAGCCACGCTCATGCAATTATATTAAGAAGTGGAACGGAAGTGGAAGGACCGTCTGATCCAAGGATAGAAAACCAAAACCCTAAGAAATCAACTGAGGAAAGTGAACCTAAGGAAAAGGAAGAGAGTAATAAGGAAACCCTAGAAAAGAAGGAACCTTATGTACCTCCACCACCTTACAAACCACCTATCCCTTACCCTCAAAGGCTTGTTAAAACCAAAGATGCGGGCCAATTTAGAAAATTTGTTAATCTCCTTAAACAATTAAACGTTACAATTCCGTTCACCGAAGCTATTATGCAGATGCCCTCATATGCTAAATTCTTAAAAGAAATTCTTTCTAATAAGAGGAAACTTGAAGATAGCGAAACCGTTACACTCCCTGCCGAATGTAGCGCTATAATCCAAAACATGCCTCCTAAACTCAAGGATCCGGGTAGTTTCTCTATACCCTGTCACATAGGAAAATTTGTCATAGACAAAGCCTTATGCGATTTAGGAGCCGGAATTAGCGTTATGCCTTTATCCATATGTAAGAAACTGGAAATGGGAGAATTAAGACCAACCAAAATGTCTGTGCAACTAGCAGATCGTTCCATCAAATATCCTGTAGGAATTCTTGAAAACGTTCCCGTACGCATAGGTCAATTCTACATTCCAACTGATTTTACAATTATGGACATTAGAGAAGATGATATTACACCCATTATACTGGGAAGACCGTTTTTAGCAACTGCCGGTGCAATCATAGACGTAAAACGAGGACGACTCACCTTCGAAGTAGGTGAAGAGAAAATTGAGTTCATTCTTTCCCAATTCTTGAAAGCACCTGCAATAGAAGATACATGTTACTTCATGGATATCATCGATGAATGCATAAAAGAAGCAGAGTTAGGAGAAGACAAATCATCAGACTATCTTTTAAAAGACAAATCTAACCAATGTTTAGCGATAACACCGGACCCCACGCAATGTCTTAACAAACCAACCCTTGACCTGAAAACACTTCCCAAAAATCTGAGATATGAATTCCTAGACTTAGAACTTGAACGACCAGTGATAGTTAATGCAGACCTAGGAAGACTCGAAACAGAAAAACTCCTACATATCTTAAGAAAGTATCCAACCGCACTAGGTTACCACATCACCAATCTTAAAGGAATAAGTCCTTCTATTTGTATGCACCGCATCATGCTAGAAGAAGACTGTAAAACCTCTAGGGAACACCAGAGGAGACTAAATCCGATCCTGAGTGAGGTAGTAAAGAAGGAAATAACCAAGTTATTAGAAACAGGTATTATATATCCTATATCTGATAGCAAATGGGTTAGTCCTGTACACGTAGTACCAAAGAAAGGAGGCATAACCGTTATTGAAAACGAAAAAGGGGAAACTATAACTAAACGAATCGAATCGGGATGGAGAATGTGCATTGACTATAGGAAACTAAACAAAGCAACCCGAAAAGATCATTTCCCTTTACCATTCATTGACCAGATGTTAGAACGATTAGCAAAACATTCGCATTTCTGTTATCTAGACGGTTATTCAGGCTTCTTTCAAATACCAATTCACCCTGATGACCAAGAAAAGACGACGTTCACGTGCCCTTTTGGTACCTTCGCTTATAGACGAATGTCGTTTGGCCTGTGTAATGCTCCTGCAACCTTTCAAAGATGCATGATGGCAATTTTCGCCGACTTTCTTGAAAACATCATGGAAGTATTTATGGATGACTTTTCCGTATACGGACAAAGTTTTGAAGAATGCCTTGAAAACCTAGAAAGAGTTCTTGAGCGATGTGTAAAAGTAAACTTAGTACTTAACTGGGAGAAGTGCCATTTTATGGTACAAGAAGGAATCGTTTTAGGACACATCATCTCGAATAGAGGAATTGAAGTAGACAAAGCCAAAATAGAGGTAATCGAAAACCTTCAACCCCCAAGAACCGTGAGAGAAGTACGAAGCTTCTTAGGACACGCCGATTTTTACCAACGATTCATCAAAGACTTCTCTAAGATAACTAAACCTTTAACCGGACTATTGATGAAAGATGCTGATTTCATATTCAACGATAACTGTTTAAAAGCATTTCAAGCGCTTAAGCAAGCATTGATCTCCGCACCCATAAAAAAGACACCCGACTGGAATGAACCATTCGAAATAATGTGTGATGCCAGCGATTATGCTGTAGGTGCTGTTTTAGGACAACGAAAGGATAAAAAGCTTCACGTTATATATTACGCAAGTAGAACCCTAGATGAAGCGCAAATGAACTACGCCACTACCGAGAAAGAACTCCTAGCAGTTGTATTTGCGCTAGATAAATTTCGTTCTTACTTGGTCGGAGCCAAAATAATAGTTTACACTGATCACGCTGCTATCAAGTACCTTTTAACAAAAAAGGATGCTAAACCTAGACTCCTAAGATGGATCTTGTTGCTACAAGAGTTCGATTTAGAAATCAAAGACAAGAAAGGAACTGAAAACGTAGTAGCAGACCACCTCTCTAGACTTGAGAACCTTGAACCGGAAAGAACCTCAATTAACGATGATTTCTCGTACGATAAACTTATAGCTACTTTGGAAGAGAACAACTCTGACAAGCAAGTAGAAACCACCTTAGCTATATCTGTCACACCATGGTACGCTGATCTCGTCAATTATTTAGCTGCCGGAATAGTTCCGCCTACTTTATCTTACCAGCAGAAGAAACGATTCTTCTACGATATAAAACACTATTACTGGGATGATCCCTTACTTTTCAAAAGGGGCCCCGATGGTATTTTCCGTCGATGTATACCCGAAGAAGAGGTAGAAAATATAATCCAACACTGCCACTCCGCTCCTTATGGTGGACACACAAGTACATCCAAGACCTGCTCTAAAATCCTACAAGTCGGCTTTTATTGGCCAACTATATGGAAGGACGTACATGCGGCTATTAAGGAATGTGACAGATGTCAACGCACAAGAAACATATCTAGACGTGACGAGATGCCACAAAAAGGTATTTTGGAAGTAGAGATCTTCGACGTGTGGGGAATAGACTTCATGAGACCTTTTCCATCCTCTTTCGGTAACAAATACATACTCGTGGCAGTTGACTACGTATCAAAATGGATCGAATCTATAGCTTCTCCAACAAAAGACACCCGAGTAGTAACTAGACTCTTTAAGAATATAATATTTCCGAGATTTGGCATCCCAAGAATAGTAGTCAGTGATGGTGGATCGTACTTTATATCCAAGGTACTCGAAAAACTATTGTTTAAATATGGCGTGAGACATAGGATAGCGACACCTTACCACCCTCAGACCAGTGGACAAGTGGAAGTATCTAACAGAGAAATCAAGCAAATACTAGAAAAAACAGTCGCCACTTCAAGGAAAGACTGGTCATTGAAATTACCAGAAGCTTTGTGGGCATACCGAACTGCTTATAAAACCCCCATAGGGACGACCCCATTTAAGCTCATATATGGAAAATCCTGCCACCTCCCGGTAGAATTAGAACATAAAACCTATTGGGATATTAGAAATCTGAATTTAAACTATAAAGCCGCCGGTGAAAAGAGAATCCTTGACATAAACGAATTAGAGGAACTCAGAAGAGACGCCTATGAAAATGCCAGAATCTACAAAGAAAGAACAAAACAATGGCATGACAAGCGTATATCAAGGAAAATCTTCAAGCAAGGCGACGCAGTCCTTTTATTTAACTCTAGACTAAAGTTATTCCCGGGAAAACTACGATCCAGATGGTCAGGTCCTTTTCATATCACTAACATCTTTCCCAGTGGAGCGATAGAAATTAAAGGCAAATCCACAGAACCGTTCACCGTAAACGGGCAACGTCTAAAACACTATCACTATGCGGAAACCAATGGAGATTCGCAAATCCTACACTTAGACGAAATGCCTCCAGGATTAATAGATTATATTTAACAGTTTCTTTGTCGAGCTTGCGACATTTAAACAAAGCGCTTAGTGGGAGACAACCCACAATTATTTTATTATTTCCTTATATTATTATTATTATCTTCCTATTTCTTCCTTAATTATTCTTTTAATTTCTATTTAGTATTCATTCCTAATTCATTTTAATTTATTAAAAACTTTTCTCTTCTTTCGGCATTTGGCCAAATCCTGACTAAAACTCATGTTTTCTTTTCTCTAGCTAACACTAACCAGATGGGACATATTGATCGTATGGGTATCAAATTCAGAGGAATGGCTCAGAAACAAAAGTTTGACAAACTAGCCACTAGAGAGATGCTACCTAGTTTATATGCTGATGATTGGGCTATGACTGCCCTCGGACTGAGACAAAGTGTCCTGTATTTGCTGAATCAGATAGGATGGGAGACATCCCCTATCCTAAGACATTTCACCACCTACCAGAGACTCACACTAGAATTCCTTAGCTCATTAATCTATCTACCCAGCCATGGAAAAGGAATTAGCAGAGGTTTTATCCAGTTCAGAATGTTCAACATGGAGTACCAATTTAATATTAGAGACTTTACCAACCTTTTGGGTTTTCCTACCTCCTTTGACACATTCACAGTAAGCCAGGAAGAACTTTTTGAATATAGAGAACTTGAACACTTTTGGGGTAAGTTGACTGGAAATGACGAGCCCGAGGAACATGAGTTTCTCTCTGGAAACATACACAACCCGGCCTTTCGCTATTTCCATAAGATCCTGACCCACACTTTATTTGGGAAGAAGCCAAATAGTACTTCAGTTTCACGTGATGAACTCTTCATCATATTTTGTGCTTCCCAGAACCGTCCAGTAAACGGTGCCACTTTTATGTTAGCTAATTTGGACTACCTTATCCAAGACGAGCGAGCACCAATCCGAATAGGCGGTTTGATAACTATGATAGGTAATGCTATTGGATTACGTCAGCCTATGCTTGACCTAAGCCCTTTTTGTGGCATTACTACTATGAGTATACCCTTCCTCTTCAACACTATGTTCATAGCAAACCTAGGGTCTGACGAGTTTGAGCTTATTATTGATAACCAAGTTCTTTGCCTATTCACCATGCCCGATCCTAGGACTAGTGTTCATAACCGCAATAACTGGCTCTACAACCTGAACGAAACCCCCTCTCCTGCTAGATCCACTGAATCCCTCCAGGACTATGAGATTTGTGATGACTATGAGACTTATGATGACCAGATCCCTTATGCTGGATCTGACCCTCAGACACCATCTGGCTATTATGATATTGACCCTCCTCCTCAGCCTGTTCAGACCGAAGAATCAGCAGTATCCGACCTCCGGCATCATATGCCCGGAACTGATTATAACACCGCCATTGAAGCTTTGATGTCAGAACAAGACGCCCTCAGAGAAGAATTTACTGACATGAGACACGAAGTCCTAGGGTACATGAGCAGTATGACAGATCAGTTTCACGAGTTGCTACATCGTGTTAACTCTTTTGCTCCTCCAGCCAGAGATCGTGCAGATGGATAGTATTTATTTATTTTTCTTAGCTATTTAGTTTTAAGCTAGATTATTCATTAATGTTATTTGAATTCATGTTCGCATTTGTTTCCTTTTCGCATTTCTTTTGTTCTTCTTTCCAATATTACATTATGATCATTTTATTGAAGCTATTTATTTAATTTTATTATGCAATAGCTATTATATTCTCTACTGTTGCTGCCCATAACCTATTGAATTATTCATGCAATATTATGCAAAGTAGAATAGCATGCAAGATAAATTAATTAGAAAGATAAAATAATCTAAAAAAAAAAAAACAAAATAATAAAAATAAATCCATTACCAAAGTAATTATGTAGAACGCTACTGAAGCCTTGCCAAAAGGAATGTGTGACGAGCGTCACACAATCTATGACGGACGGCACGCCAAGAGCCTGTTACGACCGTCACACCCCTGTGACGAGCGTAACACCTTTCTGACTAGGTGAACGTTACATAGCCGTTGGAGACGAACGTTACACCCTTCAATTTTTTTATCTTCCCCATTTATTCACATTTACCCACATTTATTTACTTTTCAACCACCTCTTTTTCCAACTTCCAAATTCTTTTCCTATAAATACCCATCAAAACCTCCCTTCATTCACCACAAACCATTCTCTCCTATCAAATACATTTCTTTTCTTTCCAATTTACCTCCTTCAAATTCATTCATCACTATGGCGGGAAACCAGAATTTCGGAAATATCATCTTCCGATCCGAAGATGAAAATTATCAAAGGGAGCAATTCGAGCGTTTCCAACAGCGAGGCGTCGTTTCCACCAGGTATCCCGATTTAACTTGTTTACAACAATTAGGATTACTCCAAGGTATCGAATGGATGCTCCGCCTAGCCGACTTAACCTTCCTTTGCACTCATAATCAACCCGCCTACCCATCCCTAACCTTAGAATTCTTAAGCTCATACGCATACACCACTCCCGCCGGTGAAGACGAATTCTTAACCGGCACCGCAACTTTCCGTATGTTTAACACCGAGTACTCCTTAACCCAAAACCAATTGAGTACCATGCTACAATTTCCCATAGAAGGTCAGGTACACCCCAGAATCCCACCAAACTCAAACTGGAACACAGTTGACGTTTTCGACCTTTTCAAGAAAATTTCCGGTATAGATGCCTACAATTGGGAAGAGCTCCTTCTTTCCCATATACATAACCCCACTATCCGGTACTTTATCCGCATCTTGCAAAACACAGTTTTTGGAAGACCGAACAACAGCAAGGTCAACTCAAAGGAGTTATTCTTCCTCCAATGCGTCTTCGAACCGGATACTAAGGTAAACGCCGCCTCCTTTCTATTTCATCATATCCGCACCTTATGTGCTAGAGGCCGGCAACCTTTTATAATTGGTGGATTAGTCACCACCATAGCACTTGGCCTAAACCTAGGGGATAAACTCCAAACCTTAGAATCCCTACCCCCCCTATTTATGGATATCAGCTACTGTCGATCCAGCCGCCTGATTAAGAACAGAGTAGGCGGAGGATATTATCTTATGGTGAACAACCAGGCAGTCCCAAGCGTTGTTCTACCCAATATCGCCCTAACTGATGTCACAAACCCCGACCGCCACCTCTATGATCTAAACGCTCCCGAAGCCACCGAGCCTTCACAAACAAACCCGCCCACAGACGAGTTTGACGATATGGAGCAAGGTGATCATGCTCCTGCACAACAATCAGTCTCGCTCAACCCTTCCGGTAATGCAACTGGCCCATCCTCCCAACGTCGTCGACGAAGAAGGCCTGCAACCAACGACGACATCATGGATGCTATTGATGGTATGCAGGCACAGAATGTCGAGATGATGCAAATGATGCGTCAAATGCAACAACAACAGGATGCTAGGAATGCCATAACCGACCAGCGGTTTACTGAGTTGTTCAGCAGGTTCGACAACTTAGACTTACGTCAGAGATCACCTGGCCCAAGAACCAGAGGCGGAAGGCAGCCTTAGTTGTAGTTTCTTTTTTTCCTTTCCATATTGTATTTCATTTCCTTAAAACATCGAGGACAATGTTTAATTTAAGTATGGGGGGGAAACCATGTTCTTTCTATTTCCATTTTTTCAAGTATGTACCTTTCCTTTCATTGCTATTTTAATTATTATATAAACAAAAAAAAAAACAAAAAAATCTATTATTTTAAGTTAAGTCCCGAGTGTGAACAAATTTCTATTATCTATTCCCTCAAACTTTCATGAGCCACAACAAAAATTCAACACCCAATAAGTATAAAGGTTGCTCATCTTATTGATCTTGAGACGAATTAAGACAAAGACCACTACCGCCAAACACTCTAAACGAACCTCAACATGTTAGATCAGGATAAGTACCTATTATACCAATCCCTTGAACTTTTAACTTTATAGTAACCCCGAGTAGTTTATACAAGAAGTCAGCACCATCCTAATAGCAAACTACGTGGAGAGCCGATGAATATAAGTGAATGATTCCCAAAGTAAAAAAAAAAAAATATATATATATATATATATATATATATATATATATATATAAATATATCAGGAAATGCACTAAGTAAGTTAGGTGATCCTTACCAGATCATTTAATCTAAAGGTTGCAGATCATACAAAAGCACAAGATGAGAGATCCATTATGAGTTGGTTCAGTAGGTATCTGGTACTGAACTTGGTAGGGCGGACTACGGTCCGATCCCCCGCAATTTGCAATGGACTGAATAACGAAGTTATCCGACTTATGTACCAGAACTTCTAGCTAAAAGGGGATCATAATCACTAACCGGTTACTCCACTATGTGCGCGAAAAGATAAAGGGCTTAATGTGATTTCGCTAGAATGAAAACGGGTGAAATATGAGTAAAGGAACCAGGATAGCTATCATAGTGTACTTGAACTGATTTGCATAAGGCAGGGTTATCTAGGTTGTGACGGTGGTTGTTGATGTCAAGATTAAACTCAAGTTGCTTCTAAACTGAATCCACTTGCAACCTATTACGAATTGATGTGTGTTTTGAAATTTTATCTGGCTAAAACCTTTAACGAGTTCTATACTGAATTTTGCTTGAGGACAAGCAAAGATCTAAGTATGGGGGAGTTTGATAACACGAAATTATATCATATTTTAGGACTTAATTCAATTAAATTTTATTATTATTTATTTCAGTTCACTTCATTTTATTAGATATTACGCGGTATTTTCTTCCTATTTGTCTCAGGTGGCTTATTTTGAAGCACAAGCAAAGATGGAAGAAAAGGAGGTGCAAAAAGGAGAGAAAATGAACCAAATGTCAAAGCCCAGCCCAAAGCACAAAACGCAGGTGTCGTGCATGTGACGGACGTCACAGAGGCTGTGACGAGCGTCACGCCTTGCACACTCCTGTGACGGACGTCACACATGGTGTGACGAACGTCACACCATTCCCCTACATTTTTGGCGCAAGGAACGCCTCAGAGACGTTGAGGGAGTATTGAGCCCTATATCCACGCCCAACTTTTATGCACGTTAAAGACCTTTTTGGAAGCGGAAGCGGTTACTCAAGCATCAATATAAATAGCCACTTGCAAAACCTAAAAGGGCTCCGAAGCTTTTCCACATTTTTTCCTTTGCCGTTTTCGCTTTTGCATATTTTCTTTTTCAGCAACTTAAGCATTATTGTTTCTTTATTATTTTTACGAGTTCTACACCATTTCCCTTGCAATTTCTATTTTCCTTTTTAGCATTTAGTTAATTCTTTTCGCACAATAGTTTCTACACCGGAAACTATTGTGTACCTTTTTACCGGATCTAACCTTACGTTAGAATCTAGTTTTTATTTCCTTCGTTTTAATTTGTTGTTTAATTGAAGAATCCAAGAACAAATCCTACCGGCTTGTGGTGGAGTGTTCAAGACTATTGTTTAACTCATTCAGATTCTTTAATTATTATTTAATGCTTTGTTTTATTATTTATTTATATTATCTGCCTGGGATGAGTATGTTTATGCATGATAAGTATTTTAGTTTGTTTAGCATGTCTGGCTAATTCGCTTAGATATCGGTATGTAAAGTAAGCGGAATAAGGAATCAAAACTAAGTCGGTTTAATCTAATTTAAAATTAAAATCACTCTTTTTACGGTCTCAATTTACAAGTTTAATAACAAAAGTTTTTACGAAAGTAAAAGACATAAAGAAGTTAAAATCAATAGAGCGAGAGTTTGAGGTTTTAACTGGACAGTGTAAATTAGACATTAATTCTAGATCAGGGCGAGAGCAAGTTTTAGAGTTAATTAAATTCCGATCTTTTCCAAAAAGTATTTTTAAAGATTGAATGTGAGGACGAGAGTTAAGCATTCGAATTTAATTATATAACCTAAGTCAACAGAGCGAGAGTTTGAGATAAGGGTGTTTAAACGGTCAGTGTTTTCTTGAAAAGAGTTTCTATGGACTGTATTGCTTTCAAAAAATGGTTTTTGACTTAATTATAAGTGACAGCTACATTAACATAAAATCATGGTTTATTCAACAGAGCGAGAGTTTGAGATAAAACTTTTAATAAATAAAGTCAACTGAAAAGATTTATTTTAAAACCAAGAAACCGACGAAGAATTGATTCCCTAATTACGACGAACTACATACCGATATCCGCTTTATTAATATTTAATCTAGATCTTAGTTCAGTTTTTAGTTTTTTCCCCCAAATAATCAACCATTATCCACCTTAGCTTTACGAAGTAACCTTAGATAACGGTATATCGATTCATAAGTCCCTGTGGGATCGATATCTTTTAAAACTACGCGATAGAACTGTGCACTTGCAGTTTGTACCCCAAATTCGACTCATAAAGTCGAGCGATCATCCCCTAGCTTTCCCGTGTTTGATCATGAGTTTATGCGTTAAGGCAAGGGTGAGACTTCCGTCTCGTGGGCAGGTAAGGATCCCGTCACGTATCGATGATCGGTATGTGGCCAAATATTGTAGAGCAAAGACTACCGGTGGCAGTGCAGCCTCAGGAAGTACTCGGGCTTCTGATGGTCCTGGTACTTCTACTCCTAGACTTGATCCGTACGTCCAAGCTGTGTGCAATTACAGTTTGGAATGGATGGCGGCATCCCAGAGAGCCATGTTGGATATGCACGACTCTATGCAGCGGTTGCAGCTGCAAGGAAGTGGTGCCCATGCTTTGATGACGCGTGAGCAGTTTCTGCTTCACGCCAACTGGCCTGTGGACACGCCAGTGTATAGTGAGGGGGTGGGCGCTGATGCTGATGATGATGATGATGTTGATGATGAGGCTACCGGTTCTGAGGCCGGTAGCGAGGAGGAGTCCTGAGCCCTTAGTGGGTTAAGTTTTTGTATTTTTTCAGCTTTTATGTCATTTCTATTTGTATTTTCGGATTTTGTATCTTGATTTTGGTGTTGTACTATTGGGGTGTTTTGTCC
Organism: Lathyrus oleraceus; assembly: GCF_024323335.1. Classification (NCBI taxonomy): domain Eukaryota; kingdom Viridiplantae; phylum Streptophyta; class Magnoliopsida; order Fabales; family Fabaceae; genus Lathyrus; species Lathyrus oleraceus. The sequence goes on from NC_066582.1 coordinate 210,158,768, forward strand.
CCCATGAACAAATTTATATTTTCAGTTAATGTTAATTATTTATGTTTTTAATTTTGTGTGTTTAATAAATTTTTGGTTGATTGAGTGGCAAACCCTTCTAGATTGGTTGCTCCTCAAGAAGTACCCAATGAAGGTGCATCCGAGCTTGGATGGCAATGATAAGAATAAACAAGTGAATGAAGCTAAGGTACATGGTTACCTTCGGCTAGAATTTTAGAATGCATTAGGAACTTTACTCTTTTTGGTAAATTGAATATTGTCTTTTTGCAACATAATTGAATGAATGTTTCATCTAGAACTTAAAACCACAAATTGTGAGGAAACCTCCATTGTACACTTAAATGCTGGATTCTAATAAGTTTTGTTGATTCATGAGATTCATGCTTTGTCTTTTATTATTATGAAATTGTGGAAGCAATTAGAAATGATCAAGGCACTTGTTTTCTTTTGAGCACAACTACATCCAAAAACAACTTACCTGTGAGCAGAGAGAGTATTTGTTAACCCCTTTGAGCTTAAACAGTTGAATCTCGGCTTGAAATAAAGCGAGATCTCAAAAATCTTTTTTTTACAACCCGGAAAATCTTGATTATTGTTCTTTTGCCGTAAAAAGTTAAGAGCATTCACTTAGGGTGAGTAAGAAATAAGTTGGGGAGAACGAAAAAGAATCGGTAAGTACCACAACTCTTGAAAAAGAAAAGAAAAACCGAGCAAGCATAGAAAAATATATGTATAGAAAATATAGAAAAGAAACATCTGTTTTGTATATATGATGTGAAAGAAAAGAACAAAAATAAAAAGAATGAAAATGAATGCTTGCTTGGAAGAAAAATACTGAAAAATAAAAATTGAGTTGTGGAATATGTGTTGTGAAGGTTTCAAATAAGAAACAAATGAAACAAAGTCGAGTAGTGTGAATAATACTGTGAATGTCTCTTTTGCATTGGCACTTTCGTTTCAATGGCCTTAGAAATGACCCTTGTTTGTTAACCTAACCAAGCTTCAACCGAAAAGCCCTTAGTGATCTTTATGCTTCCACAGTACCATTTATAATTGTTAGACATTGTATGAATCTATTTGATTTCTTCATTGTTTGTTAGAGAGTGAGATTAATCCCGCGGTTGCAAACGCGTAAAATCTTCATTCCTTATTCGAAGAGGAGAGATAGGATGATTCATTCAGAATAGTACTGTTGTAGATAGATAAATATTTTGCATTGCTATTTAAGTTTTAGTTCTTGTGTATTATTTTATTCAAACCGTTGGAAACTTGTATTTGCTGATTTCGCTTGTGTTTGAGCCGTTTATCCAACTTCGGAGAAACCATTTTCTTAGAGCAAATCCTCTTGTCCTTCAAGAGGCATACTTTTCTTGAGGACAAGCAAGAATCTAGTTGGGGAGAGTTGTTAGATGCCCAAAAGTGCTTATTTGAGCTATCATATGTGGGCATCTTTCACTCTATTTCCCTGCTAAAATTGTCAAAATCACCTTGGTTTTTGATGAAATGCATTACATTGATAAACAAGCTTGGTGCCTTTGATTTGTGTGTTATTGTGCGGAAAGAAGGCATGAAATAATTGAAATTGAAGACACAAGAAAGTTGTCAAAGGAACCAAAGCAAACAAGCATTCATCAGCCTGCTCGCTAGGCGAGGGCTGTGGCGAAGCACTGGTTCGCTAGGCGAGCGCCAAGCGAAAAGCTCCAGTAAATTGTCAATAAATTCGCCAGGCGAGCTGACAGCGAAGGTGGTAGCGAGTTCGTTCTGTTTTGGTGAAAAGCGCAGCCAGCACTCCCTCGCTAGGCGAAGCTCTAGCGAGTCCCCAGCGAGCATTCCAGTAGCAAAACCTCTCAACCTCGCTGGGGCGAAGGTTGAAGCGTGTCCTTCGCTAGGCGAAGGTATGTTCGCTAGGCGAACATGACAGTTCAGCAGACCCTGTTTCTCTGGGCGCAGGTGCCTTATGTGCCCATATTAGACCCTCGCTAGGCGAGCCATTCTGCTCGCCTAGCGAGCATGACAGCCCAGCAGAGGTCTATAAGTAGCAGGTGCCACTTTTGAGCACCATACCTCATTTTTACCAACTTTTTCCACTTTTGTACTTTGGAGAGATATTTTACAGCATTGTTCTAGGGGATCTTTTATGCCCTAATTTTCATTTCTCTTCATCTTAGAACCATCTTCTACAAAAAGAAGGTGGATTCCCATCCAACTTCGATTATCCGACTTGGATGTTGATCAACCTTCTTTCCTTACTTGCCGACCAAGCTACCATGAAAATGAGTAGCTAAGTCATCCATTTGTCAAGGTTAGATGTAGGTGATTACTAGCTTTGTGTGTAAATGTAAGGATCCTCATATGTAAACTCTTTAATGGTAAATATATGATAAAAACTTTGTTTCTATTTAAAACTCTTTGTGTTGGTTTATGATCGAGAGATGTTTACCGACTCTTGACCTAGGTTTTCATCCAAACTTGTTTGTTAGCTAGAGATAGTAATGAATGATTTTGTTCACCATAAGGTTGAACCAAAAAGTTGTCATTTTGATAGATTGTGTTCGAGAGAAACAATGGATCAAAATGGCAAAACTCACAATGTGTGTTCGAGAGAAACATATTGAGAGGACTTTGTGAAATGATTTATCATCTAAAGGAGTTTACAATATTGTTGACCGAGCAAATACATGCAAAGTGATCATTGAAACCTAACTTTGGCAATATTTCTCATTTATTCAAACCAAAACTTTTACCGCAATTTATTACTTTTTATGCAAGATAACTTGATTAAAACCAAAACCCTATTGTTACATTGAGCTAAGATTAATACAACCATCGAACGGCGGTGATATCTTACAATCCCTGTGGATACGATAACAAAAACCCGACACGAAATATACTTTCAACATATGTTTTATGAGCATAGTTCATAATACTATGTCTCTAACATGCATTAACACCAAAATTCTATTGCCCGATCTCAAATAGTTGTGACTTCTACATAAATCCAATTACGATTGCTTAACATAGCTCTAAATTTGTGACATAAAAGGCATAAGCATTCTAGTAAGTGAGATTGTCAGTCTCCCCTCTTTCATAGTATTGTGTGGAAACTTGGCCATTTTCCTTCCTTTGAAAGAAGTCTTAGTTCAAGGATCCATGCTTGTGATAAGTGGGTTGAGTGTTCTCCAAAGAATGACTTCAAATTAAAAATCAAAAGCCAAGCAATACTAACTTCTAACCTATTAACTACTAACTTTTAATTTCAAGCCTTTACTTTAATGCAATTTACTTTTAGCACTTTATTTCATTTGCCATTGTTCATATCATTCTAATTGTTTATGTTAATGCAATTTTCACTATGTCCACTTGTACCATATTGTGTGATATATTTTGTTTGTATACTTTGTTTGCTTGTGTGGTCTTTGACCATTAATGTACATAATAATAACAAAAAACCTAAAAAAAACTTTTGTGTGGACTGTTGGTTTGATCTTGGGTAAATGGACTTAGAATCTAGGCAACATTCCTATGCTAAAGGACTTGGCCAATGCCAACTTGTTGAGAAACCAAGTGCTTGCAATTTGAAACTTCATCTGATACATCATTCAAGATCCTTTTGAGTTCATCTGCAACATGATCATTGTGAAGCTATTATTTTGAACCTGTGACTTGTGGAATTCATCTGTTACATAGGCTATTCTGAAGAAGATCATGGAATGGATAAGCTTGGATGTGGCCATCTTTATTTGATGCCTTGCTCTTCAAGATAATATAAATTGTGCATTTGTGTGTTGCTTGATTCAAAAAAAGTCCAAGGGAATTCTGGGTTTCTATTGACATTCTTGTCTATTGGATTGCTACCCACTTGGTCAGATCTTTTCAACTCAAAACTTTTAATTTTTGTACATAGGGTAGTCTCTTCATCTTCTTCCCATTTCTTTAATTTCAAAATCTCTATCTCCATTTTTCAAAATCTTCTTTGTGTGAACTATTTTTGTTCTAAACTGTGACCACTTTGCAAAAAGATAGAAACTTTGTCCTTATGCCATTGCATTTTCAAACATCTTTTCTTAAATCAAACATGTAAATAAACTTAACTATACTTGACTTAAACTTTCAAAAAGCCAAAAAGAACTAAATCATTCAAACCATTTTAGGCCTTTGTGCCTTTCAAACTTAAATTTTGTTAAAAGTAATGCATCCACTTTGAAATTTGTATCACGAACTACGAGGTTTTGATCCCTCATTTTTTATGTTGGTACGTAGGCACAAGACCGAAGGTCTTGTCAAACACAAAAATATAATTAATGAATTCTTTTCTCATCCCCCCATTCTATTTTGTTTGTAAACATCACTTTATACCAAGTACATATGCATACAAAAAGGGCTCCCTAGGAGTATCGAGGACACTTTGGATGCTAACACCTTCCCTCTGTGTAACCAACCCCCTTACCTGTAATCTCTGACATTTTATTAGTTATGATTTAAAAACTTCTTACTTTTTAGGTTTTGTTCGTACTTTTTCCCTTTTCCTTGGAAACAATAAAAGCACGGTGGCGACTCTTGTTATTTGATCTCTAGCTTGTCAATAGCTTGATGATCATGAATTTACTGCTACAAAAGATAGCTTCAAAAGCGTTCACACTACCGGCTTGAGCAAAAGCAGTAGCTTCCTTGATGAGGAAATCAGATGACAACCCAAATAACCCTCCTTTCTTCACCCAATGAGCCTTTATCTCAGACTTCTTCAAGTGAAGAGCTTCAGCAATAAGATTAGATCGGGGAATCTCCTCCAATCCACTAAAAGGCACTTTACTAGAAACATGTATCACCAAAAGATGAGAATACTCCTCCAAGGTGGGCACAAGCTGAAAATCTGGGAAAGTGAAACAATGGTAGAGAGTATCATAGAACTGCACTAGTACACTCAAGAGTCCTTCAACCACATCAGCAGATAAGATGGACAAAAGCTTCCCATGACGTTGTTTGAAGTCCAAGGGATCTAATACAAAAGATGCTAGCTTCCTTAACTCTTTCAAGTCGGGACATCTGAAACTATACTTCTTAGTGTTCCTTCGTCCACAGTCCATGGTCTGAAAATATTTGCAAATGATACCTTAGTTCCTTGAAATTTTCGTGTGATGAATGTTATGATGTGAATGAAAGCATGAATGCATGAATGCAACAATCACAAATAAGGGATCACACACAAGGAAAACAAAGGTCAAGGGATGAATTAAGTCATTGTCAAGATCAATCATCCATTTTGGTGGATTATGGTTTACACCTTATCAACACCCAAGTTCCATTGATATTGACAAGACTTGATTGGATCAACCAAGAATCAAGGGTTTATTGCAAGTCACGAGCATGGACTCTGGGTAAGAACCATCCCAAAGGAGTGAACTAAGGATAAATAACTTGTAGATCATGTTCTAAAAAGTTCCCAGAGTCTTAATTCCATCTATCGGATATTACAGGTTAAGATGACTGACTCATCGACCCATAATATTCTCAAGAGAAACTCGTCTGAGTGTAGTATCGTGTAACAACTGTTATCAAGTCTACACTTGAACAGTTTCCGCACTACGTCTTAAATAGGCCAAGAGGGGGTAAATGTTCTACGGTCCTCAGCTTCTCAGACCCAAATTAGAGATAGTAATGCCTAAACACAAATACTTATGTGACATTTTCAAATCCAAAAGAGTCTCCACTAAGCGGATGGATCTCAAGCCAAGTTGTTAAGGACTACTCCACACAAGTCGAACATGACTATACCATCCTCTTATCTTAATTGCACTCAAGTTCGGGTTAGAACTTATCTCACCACTCATAGATCACCAAGCACAACAAGCAGATTATATCATACATACATATATACAAACATCACATATATACAAATATATACACACAAAAAGTAGGCTAAACCCACTGGAGACTACTCCTCAGCAGAGTCGCCACTTAATTTTTGTAGCGGTAAATTCATGATCATCAAGCTATGGATAAGCTAGAAATCAAATAACAAGAGTCGCCACCGCGCTTTTATTATTTCCAAAGAAAAAGGGAAAAAGTACGAACAAAACCCAAAAGTAAGAAGTTTTCAAATCAAACCTAATAAAAAGTCAGAGATTACAAGTAAGGGGGTTGGTTACACAGAGGGAAGGTGTTAGCACCCAAAGTGTCCTAGGTACTCCTAGGGAGCCCTTTTTGTGTGCATATGTATTTTTTACAAAGTGATGTTTACAAACAAATAGAATGGGGGGATGAGAAAAGAATTCATTAATTATATTTTTGTGTTTGGCAAGACCTTCGTCTTGTGCCTACGTACCAACATAAGAATGAGAGATCAAAACATCGTAGTTCGTGATACAAATTTCAAAGTAGTTGCATTGCTTTTAACAAAAAATTAAGTTTGAAAGGCACAAAGGCCTAAAAATGGTTTGCAGGAGTTAGTTCTTTTTGGCTTTTTGAAAGTTTAAGTCGAGTATAGTTAAGTTTATTTACAGGTTTGATTTAAGAAAATAAGTTTAAAAAATGCAATGGCATAAGACCAAAGTTTCTATCTTTTTGCAAAGTGGTCAAAGTTTAGAACAAAATAAGTTCAATCAAAGAAGGTTTTGAAAAAAAAAGAGGGAGATATTTTGAAATTAAAGAAATGGGGATAAGATGAAGAGACTAATCCTATGTACAAAATTAAAAGTTTAGAGTTGAAAAGATCTGACCAAATGGGTAGTAATCCAATAGACAAGAATGTCAATAGAAACCCAAAATTCCCTTGGACTTTTAGAATCAAGCAACACACAAATGCAGAATTATATTATCTTGAAGAGCAAAGCATCAAATAAAGATGGCCACATCCAAGCTTATCCATTCCATGATCTTCTTCAAGGTAGCCCATGTAACATATGAATTTCACAAGTCACGGGTTCAAAATAACAGCTTCATAATGATCATGTTGCAGATGAACTTAGAGAGATCTTGAATGATGTATCAGATGAAGTTTCAAATTGCAAGCACTTGGTTTCTCAATAAGTTGGCATTGGCCAAGTCCTTTAGCATAGGAATGTTACCTAAATTCTAAGTCCATATGTCCAAGATCAAGCCAACAGTCCACACAAAAGTTTTTTAGGGTTTTTTTGTTGTTATTATGTACATTAATGGTCAAAACCCATACAAACAAACAAAGTATACACAAACAAAATATATCACATAATATGGTCCAAATGGACAAAGTGAAAATTGCATTAACAAAAACGATTAGAATGATATGAACAATGGCAAATGTATAAAAGCTAGAATTAAATGACATTAGATTAAAGGGCTTGAAATTAAAAGTTAGTAGTTAATAGGTTAGAAGTTAGTATTGTTTTTGCTTTTCATTCTTAGACATTCTTTGGAGAACACTCAACCCACTTATCACAAGCATGGATCCTTGAACCAAGACATCTTCCAAAGGAAGGAAAAAAGGCCAAGTTTCCACACAATACCATGAAAGAGGGGAAACTTACAATCTCACTAACTAGAATGCTATGCCTTTTATGTCACAAATTTAGCGCTATGTTAAGCAATCGTAATTGGACTTAGGTAGAAGTCACAACTATTTTAGGTCGGGCAATAGAATTTTGATGTTAATGCATGTTAGAGACATAGTATTCTGAACTATGCTCATGAAACATACCACACACAAAAAGAATATGCAAAAGGTGTGGCCTAATCTCATTCATACTCATGTTAATTTTTCAATCAACTAGCTTTAGAACTTTGAGATATCATAGGCCAAATGAGATGAATGCATAAAGAAGGGGCATGAGATGAAGAGGGAGGGGAATAAATGAAATCTCAAATTGGTCAAAGGAGGACTTTTACCAAATTAATATCATTCATTTATTTTGGGAGATGGAATGTACATTCCACCAATCCCCTAAATCCAATGATATTAACTTGACAAAGTCAAATCAACCTTGACCAAGGCCCAACAACAAGAGTCAAACACGAACAAGTCATCACAATTGGTCAATAAAATTATTTGGCATTTATTCTAATTAAAAATACTAAAATAATGCATTTAAATTAAATATGGTTTGTCAAATTCCTTAAACCTCATCAAAATACCAAATAAATGGCCATGAGATTGATCATAGGTCAAACAAGGTCAAAGGACCTTGGAGAAAAAATTTCAGAATTTTAAAAGCCTTAAAAGTATTTTTAAACAATTAAAAAGAAATGAAAAATAAATTAAATCATGAAAAATATTAATAATGATCCAAAAAATAATTTTAATTTAGAATATGAAAGAGGAAAATATTTGAAATTTTTTGGTGAAACTCTCATATTTTTTGGATCAATATTAAAATTTATATGAATTAATGAAAATCAAAGAAATAAAAATTAAAATCAGAAAATAAAAAAACGTGGACCACTTGATCTGCCTCATTAATTGAGGTGGCAGATCAAGTGATGAGAAACGTGCGTTCCATGGTACACGCTAGTCAGCGTGCCACACACTTGGTCATTACAAGCAATGTCCCTGATTAAAACAATTTGAATCAATCCAATGGCTCTCGGCCTTGCCACCTCATTGCCGGAGCAAAGCGTCGGTCGTCTTCTCAGGCGACCTTGGTCGGACTGGTCCATTCATCACCACATCCAAAATGAAAAAGGAGGACATGATCTGAAAGGAAAAATGGTGTAGATCACGAATATCACCTCAATTTTAACTAACTCCTCACCTATATAAAGATATGAGGAGTTGAATTTTGAGGTATGTTAACTGAGTTGCTTCAATTTGACCTCTAAGCAACTCAATCTTCTTGTCTATATTGGTAGGACTTCAGACAACCAAAGAATCAAGAGAATTGAGCAAGATTGAGAGAGAATCGAAGAGATGAAATTTTCTTGAAAATACCTTCAATGTAGGTCTGGATTCAACTATTCTTGCCTTGGCTCGTGCTTGATCTCACTCAGAATGCTTGCAGGAGTAGAATGAAATGCACAAAAGGTCTTGGATCCCTGGAGTTTTGAATCTCAAAACAATGAGATTCAAACTCAATTTCGAGATGAAATTCTCAGGATTATCTCTCAAATGGAAGGGTTAGGGGTTTAGGATCAAAGTTGGCGCGAATGTGTGTTCAATTCTGATGCTATAGGTCTCTATTTATAGTTGTAGCTCATGATATTTGCACCTTCTAAATCACTTTCCAAAATTGGCAATTGATGATGCATGGGTGCATGGGCGTGTGCAGGCCCATGAGATCATTGCTTTAGGTCCACAAATGAGTGTAAGAGAGTCTGAAATCAACTTGGATTGCAAGGCAAGTGTGTGTGAAGATTTGAAGTTTGATCTTTGCCAAATGATGATACCATGTTCATACCATACGTAGCCCTAGAAATTCTTGTCCAAAATGGATGAACTTTGACTTTTTGGAAAGGTTAGATCAAGAGGAACAACTTTCATGTTCAACACTTTTCCAATTGAAGCTTTTATCATGACGAATTTTAAGGTGGAAGTTGGAAATTTCAACATGTTGAAAATTTTTCTAAGTGTCAAGTCATATATCTCAATATTCCACCTTGCTTAACTTTTTATGTGAGCTTCAAATGAGAAAAAAAAAGTCTTCATCAAAGTCGTAGCTATTTCAAAGACCTTCAAAATGGTCACCAATTTAATTTCATTTGGATTTGAAATGATAGAGTTATGCATTTTTGAAGTTTGGAAATATCACTTATTCAATGGTATAGGTCAAAAGTGACCTATAATGTAGCCTCATATCACATGCTCAAAAAAGTTTAATTAGATCTCACTCCAAACATAAAAGTTGAAGTAGACATATTGAATTTTATTATGCAACTTGGAAATATTTCATATCATAAAAATTGAGCAAGTTATGGCCTTGGGAAGTTGACTTTCAAATTAAGGTTTAGACAAAATGACCTATAATGTTTCAACATAAAAAATGATTTTACAAGCAAAACTAGATCTAGGTATCAACATGAAAGTTGTTTGGAATATAATTTAGAGTAACTTTTCTCTTGGAATAATTTTCATATGGTGAAAATTGTAGGAGATAGGGTCTAGGGAGACCAAGTTTTGATCAGATGAATTCATCTGGCCAACCATCATCAACCAACTTGCTAACCTTCAATTCTCTTGACTTTATAGGCTCATGGTGGATCATATATGCATAAGATGATGAATTTTGAAGTTTCCCTTGATAAATTTGATCAATTGGTAAGATAGCTTGTTGGAGAAGTTACTCAAGATACCCAGTCAAACTAGGGTTTCCGAGGCAAATCACCCTCAAGCTCTTGAAGAAAACTTGATCAATATAACATGTAGAAATCAATGGAACTCATATATGATGCTCATAACCATTCTTGGATCGATCCAAGGTTGTGCTCTTTGTCATGAGGGTCTCAAACCCTAAATGTGAACTTGATATATCAATAGAGATCATGCCCTACCTACAAAAGAGTTAGGAAAATGCAAAGACATATTTTTTGGTATTTTGGTTAGTAAAATGAAAAAATACAAGTATGATACAATCACATAGTGCTTGGTGATCTCTCCCAAAACAAACCCAATGAAGAAGGGGCAATGAGGATGCCAAGGTATGATCCCAATGCTAATGCTTATGATGAAATTGCATGAGGGATCTTAGGGTCAAAATTGGGGTCTTACAAGGATAACCTCCTTAAGGAATCAAACAAATAGTTTGAATAGTAGTTTGTGTGTTACAAGATACTTCTACACAAGCAGATTTTTACACAAATGAATAATAAATACTTAAAGAAAATTGTATACAAAGAATGATAGCTTTTCACAAAGAAAAATAGCTTGTCAAAATACTTGTGCAAAATCAGCATTTTCTTCAAGTCTCCAATGCATGCTTATATATAGAAGCATGTGACCGTTGGAGGGCAAAATGGGGAAAGATCCTTGAGCGGCTTCCCACTGTTGGATGGGAAAGGAATGATAATGCATATTGTCCTTTCGCCCACAAACTCAGTAACAAGTGTGATGTATAGTATTGTCTTTGCCCATAAAATTAGGTAGTGGAAAGGATATTTGATTTGTACTATGTACTATTTGATCACGCTCCCATTTTGATCTTATCTTCAAATTCATTGGCTTTTGATGAAAGATGATTGAAGCATGAAGTGAAGAAGTAGAAAGCTAGATTCAGAAACTTCAGAACCTTGACAGCGTCAGTAGTCTGGCTTGAGGTCTTTAGTATCTTCATAATCTTCAGAGTCTTTAGAATCCTTAGTCAGAACCATGATAACTTCAATCGTCTGTCTTGAGATCTTCATAATCTTCAGCTACATAACACAACTTCGGAAGCTTTCCATTCTTCAAAAGTTTGGTGATCAGAGTCACGACCAAAAGCAAGAACTGAGAGAACATTGCAGCAGAAACATAGAGTCTCCTCAGAAGCTTCTGATGGGTGAAATAACACAGAAGTAAAAGAAAATTGCAGTAGAAATATTGATGTCTTTCAGAACTTCTAATTGTGACGCAAAAGCGGATTTGGAACACCAAGTTCAGAAACTGATGATGTTGCACATCATATGATCAGAATCAGAACTGATTGTTAAAGTTATACAATAACAAACCATTAGGGTATCAAAATTATTCTCACACAAATACAACATTGTTATCATCAAAACTCAAGGTATTGATTCATAACCAAATCTTATTCTAACAGGAATGTCATCTTATCTTGCCATCTGGTGAAATTGGTTCCATCAAAGCGATCCAACTTGACAAAGTCCTGGTTCATAACTTTGATTCTTGAAACTACAACGGCAGAAGCCATTATTTGAATAATTTTAAAATTGTTAGGTGAATCGTAAAATTTGAATGGATCCAGGTCTGAATCGTGAATGGTGTCATTTTCTTTAAAATTATTTTAAGCACTCTCTTTATAATCCTAGAGTTAGAACACAAGAATACACGGAGTCAGTGTCGTCGATGGCGACACCGGCGAGGGGTTGTTTGGATGAGACATGTAGTATAATATTTGGGACCATCATATTTGTCCATATGTCACTTTATCCTCTTTAGCTTATTTGTTGAGTTTAATGTTTTTAAGTCTTTATAAATGTTTTTAAAGTGAGTACCATTTTCTATATGGGACTATTGGTAATACATTTATTGTTAATAACTCAACTGCACACTTCTTATCATATTAGAACAATCCCATGGGTATTGATTGTCCATAATTTCTAACAAATGTTTGTACTCTCCTTTGTATAATGGTTATTACTACTATTTTCTCACTTGTTTTTATATTATTTTGTTATTTAAATTGGGTAAAATGTTTTCTGTGATTTTTTATATTGTGTTTTTTTAAAATAATATTTTAAGTCACTAATAATTTACAATCTACTATAAAATAAGAACACTAATGACTACCAAATTTACTTAATTATCAAAGCTTAAACTAATTTCAAAGGGTTTATCATGCCCTTACTGTCATTTCACACATCTAATCATTTCAAATAAAAAATATATAAATAATGTTTCACATTTAATCATGATATCTATCTAATCTCTTTCCATATTTAATGACATCTGCATTATTATTGCATCTTTTAATCATGTCATCTATTGCATTCAACGATAAATTTACAATTATGTATTTTCTATTGAGTTTTCAGTGCAGACTCTTTCCATTGATACATAAATAACATGTTTATACCAATGCAACTCACTTAACCCACTGTCCTTATCCGAAAAATGTAATTCATTGGTCCATTCAACTTCTGCCTCTACATCCACCATTACTTCCAAATCCCGATGTTTGTCTCTCACTTAGCCTTTCTGAAGATCTGTTCTTACTCTCACACATCTCCTCTCTGAAATCGGAGTTGTGAAGAAAATTTTAGCTTTGATTTTCATCATAATCGAGTTTATATTAAATCATATTTTATGTTTTCCGTTATCACATACATAGATTAGTTGATGTGAATAAGATCCGAACAGGTTAACGCTGCTCCTAAATGTTTCTACATCCCAACTTTGATTTTTTATCATCGTCGACTTCAGATCAAATAAGGTTTTATGCTTTTCGTTATCACATACTTAGTTTAGTTGTTTGGAATCATTGTTGTTTTCTTTATTTTTAAGGTTATTATTTGCATTTGGCATGGATTTAATTTTTACGGTTTATTTGTTCCATTTATTAATGACATATGAGTGTCCCCCTTGACGTGAGAAGCTTGATATATGAGTATGATGCTTTTACTCATTGATTATTATATACTTCAAATTAATTTTTCATTTATCGTGTTTTTTAATGGTGCACTTTATTAACTAATATCACCAATTTGTAACTAACAATGGATGTTGCAGGAAAAAATTTATGCATTATGTGAGTAGAAACTTTAATTTGGTGACTTTTAACATCTGTTTTAGTTTTATACATGTATTCCTCAGTATCCACAACAATTGTCAAACAATTCAAAGTAACAATCCTTTTTATTTTATTAACTTAATAATGTTTATTAAATTTATATTTTGTGTTTAATCCTAACGTTGGAACTAATTCAAGGTAACAACGTTGAATATGTTGATTGTGAGAACATTGGAGCTACACAATTCTACATGTTTGCTTTTTTATATTGGATACGCATTATGGTAACGATGTGTTACAGTAATCAAATACTGGTTTCTTCAAGTATGGCATACATTTATCTGTGTTTTGTTCTTACACATATGTATGTTAAAATTCTTGAGTATTGTTTCAGAGTTTTGCTTATGTACTTTGAATCAATAGTTTGAGTGCATGCTCTTTGAATTATTTTTATATTTACATTGATTAGAAGTTGATGATTTGATCAATAATTTTATCTTGTAGTCCAAGGCAATGTCGGATTCATAGATACATAATATTCTTCATGACACTGTTATGCTACATGTTTGCTTATTTATCTTAGATGCGTATAATGGTTGTTATGTCTTATAATTTTAATTGGTAGTTATCTATTCTTTCGTGTGTGTAAATGTGGTTCATAAGAAGTTGAATTCTCCATTTATTTCAGTCATATAGTAAGAGGAAAATGTTTTACACCAGACTGTGGGCAATGCCTGCATGTTTAAAGGATGTAGAGAAATTCATTGCACTTCATCCAACCTTCAACAAGGGTTATACATCGAAAGGTAAAATTCATTTTTTTATGAAAGAATATGAAAAGTATTTGGAAACATATAAGTAGGGGGTGAAGCATGATGCATAGAAGTGCATTGCACCTGATCAAACCTTCAACAAGGGTTATACGTCGAAAGGTGCAATTCATTTTTTCACGAAAGAATATGAAAATTTCTGTAGCGATTAAAATTTCTGCATGATGTGAGTAGAAACCTTGATTTGGTAACTTTTAACAACTGTTTTAGTGTTGTACATGTATTCGTCGATATTTTGGTTATGATGATAGTATGGTAATTGGTAGTTTGTATGATTAGGTTTGTTTATTGTTGTTAATGACTATTTTAAATATTTTAATCCTAACTTTGGAAATTATTCAAGGTAACTACAGTGAAGATAATGATTTTGAGAATGTTGGAGCTACCCAATTCTACATGTTTGCTTTTTTGTCTTGGATGCACAAAATTGTTACAGTGTGTTTCAATAATCAAAGGCTGATTTTTTCAAGAATGACATACTTTTCTTTTTTATAACATATTATATATATATATATATATATATATATATATATATATATATATATATATATATATATATATATATATATATATATATATATATATATATATATATATATATATATATATATATATATATATATATTCTATTTTAAATAAACCTTATCTTACAATGTTTGCAATTCTTAGACATCTGTGTTTTGTTCTTACACATATATCTGTTAAAATTCTTGAGTCATATTTCAGAGTTTTGCTTATGTACTCTTAGTCAACAGTTTTAGCGTATGTTTTTTGAAATATATATATATATATATATATATATATATATATATATATATATATATATATATATATATATATATATATATATATATATATATATATATATATATATATATATATATATATATATATATATATATATATATATATATATATATATATATATATATATATATATATATATATATATATATATATGATTAGAAGTTGATGATTTAATCTGTGATTTTAGCTTGTAGTCCAAGACAATGTCGGGTCCATAGATACATAATATTCTTCATGACACTGTTACGCTACAAGTTTGCTTATTTATCTAGGATGCGCATAATGTTTACAATGTCTTACAATAATTAAAGATGCTTATAAAAGTGGTGTTTATATGCATGTATTGTTATTCAATAGGAATATATCACGACAGAAACACCAAAAACCATTTCCTATTTGCTTATTTTTGGGCCTCTTTCTTTAAGTATGCGTCACTTTTCTTTTGGATAAGCTATTATAGATCTATTATGTTCCATCTATTTCAATTGATAGTCACTGTTCAATATCCTTTTAGATCTATTATGTCTTATCATTTCAATTGATAGTTATCTATTATATCATGTGTGTCAATGTGTTTCCTAATAAGTTGAATTCTCCATTTATTCATGTGATATCCATTTCAGGTGTGTACAACAAATTAACAGAGGCAGCGTTGCAGATGTAAGTCCCGAAGAGTTGAAGGATAAACAAATTTTGTTATATAGTGTGAAAATGTCTCCAATAAGAATTTATAATTTAAATGTGTTTTATATATTTATAAGAGTGGTGTTTATATGCATGTATTGGTTGACTTCCAGGAAAAATGTTTTATTTTAAGGACTGGGTATTGCTAAAGCTGATTCAAACATGGAGTTCATTTTGATTGTGACAAAGTTGGACATACTCAGTATTCAAGTACCAAAGGGGAGAAGAAAGTTAAGATTGAACCAAATAATCGTTGACATTTTAAGCATAAAGTTTTACTTTTGAAATATTTGATTGGGAAAATTTATGTATTTACGATAACTTATTTTACAATGTTTGTTATTGTTCGATATCCGTGTTTTGTTCTTAGACATCTGTATATTGCAATTCTTCATTTTTCAAAATTTTGCTTATGTACTCTAAATCAACAGTTTGAGTGTATGCTCTTTGAATGAATTTTATATTTATATTTATTAGAAGTTGATGATTGTATCCTTATTTGTTGTTGCAACAATCTCCTTCATGATATCAATAGAGCAAAATTCATGATATGAGTAGAACAAAAGGTACCATACTTTTTACAGTCTATTTTTTCAATTTTTTATTGTTGTATGTGGCTTTCTTCATTGTCTGCTAACATTTTTCCATCATCATATAATCTTTCATGGTTCTTTTCCTTTTCTTTTGTTGTTATTTTTGATGTTGGTGTATTTTAGTGTTATACATTATTTCCAGTAGTTATTTACATTCGAGTATCAATGGAAGAGTATTAAGATCAAAGATTTATCAACATATGGAATTTAGTTTATTCAATCATGCAACATAGTTAATTAAAGTAGGTTCTCTTTGTATGTCATGTAATTCATTTAGCTTCCATTTGAAATTTGCAGGCGGTTTGATCGTTTAAGTTCACATTGTGAAATTTTCATGAAGGGAGAGAAATTTTTTCGTTGCTTTGTGTCACGAGCTCCCACATTATATCTATTGCCAATCAATTTAGAATATCTGGAGAATCAATTTCACCATCCAATTTATTTTCCTTCATTTTATATTACCTCCATTTCTTTGTTGCATGAAGACAAGGTTGAGAAATCCAGTGTTTGGAAATTAATAGTTTTAAGGTTCATAATAGGTCAAATGTTCTTACTGTATTGTCACACCGTAAAATACAGAGGCGCCACCGAACTTTATTTATTCAATAGGAAAGGTAAAATGTCGATAAAACCCTTGAATGATGGTCGTCACAACCAAGAACGGATTCAGGAGTCGATTATGCAGGGGGGAAGTATTAGCAACCCTCAAATATGTTGTACTCAATGGGAAATGTTTTGCTTGTTCTATTTGCGATTGGGTGTTGTTATTTGAAGGTTACTTGCGATTGATTAAAGAGAAAAGATAAGTTTATTAATTAGTGTGCTCGCTAAGGATTGGGCTCTTGTGCCTACGTATCCTCATAGTGAAATGAGAAATCAGAGCTTTGTAGTTCCAAGTAGAAAATAAGTGTGTAATGATTGTTTTTAGTGGACAATATTAAGTTTGCGTCCTAGCAGTTATACGTTGCTTGTATGCTCGCGCATGGGATACTTAAACATTTGTTTGTTTGCGATAGAATTGATGCACTTGAATCGCATTCTAGTAGTTAAATATGACTCGTGTGCTCGCGAATGTAAGGCTTAAGCGTCGTTCGTCTTGCGGTGGAACGAAAGTAACATGTCCTTTGGGAAAAGGTTTGAAATCCCTAAGGTATAAAATTGGATTTTGATGAGTTGTGGTTGATTTTAGAGTTGGAGACAAGCATCAGACCATAAGCTAAGTACGATCGACAATCAGAGTACTTGGGAGTTGAGACGATAATTGCATCCTAGCCATTATTTTTTATCCAAGGAGTTTTTGTTTATGAAATTTGTGAGGTGAGTTTAATCGTTGGTACTTATAGGGAGACAAGCATCTAACCACAGGCTAAGTATGACTGACAATCAAAATACTTGGGAGTTGAGAGGACAGTTGCATTCTAACCACTCTTTTTGTCCCTAAGAGGACCGAATTAAACTTGTTTTATTGTTAAGTGTTTTGAATGAAAGACAAGTATTGATACACAAGCTAAGTACAACCGACAATCCAAGTACTTGAGAAGTGGTGTGCACAAGTACGTACACCCCACCCTTTCTCATCCAGTTTATTGTGAAAATGTTTAAAAATAACTTGACACTGGATCAAGTGTTTGAAAGGTTTTGAATATGAGAGGAGTAAGAATGAGAGGAAGTGTGAGAATGGAATGGAACGGATGGGATACCTAACGTTGGATCAAGTACTCGCGTTGCGTGCAATTGAATTTGATTTGGAAAAACACTTGACGTTGGATCAAGTGTATTTTTATTCTTTGAAAAAAGTTCTTTTTTATCGTTTTGGTTTTATCTTATCAACATGCAAAGAAAAACGGTATAAAAAAATTAAATCATACACTATTACATGTTCATGAAAGATGGAAACACTTTACCCATAATGGGGGGATGTATCATAAACCATACAAGAATTGGAAAAAGATTTATACAAGCATATAACAATACAATACCCAAAAATCAATCAAGTGGGAAGGAAAAAAATCAAGCACATTCACAATCATGATTCATGCACCAAAGTGTAATCAAGAATAGATGCAAAAGAATAAATTCGAACGGATTCTAATTAAAAATCTAATTCTAAAATTAATCATGCATCAAAGTAGAAAAATGGGTTAAAAGGTGTTAATAATACATTCGAAGATTAACCTAAAATCAAGTGAACATGTCAATTAACTTGTAAAGAATTCAATGAGAATTAATCCTAAAATTAAAGATTAATTTCCAACACATGATTTTATTTATTTTCAAAAATGAATTAAAATAGTGAAATCAATTAAATCTTAAAACCTAAGTATTCTCAAAGAAAGTTTGTAAAAAAAAAGGAATTCATTAAGGTTTGTTAAAAAAATTAACTAAAAAAGTAATGTGAAAAAAAATAAAAAATAAACAAACAAGAGGGGTACGCCTGCTTGTAGGGTGCAGAAAACAAAAGGATTGGTCTCGACAAGGAAAAACCCAATACAAGGCAGGGCTAAACCGGGATGGGGTGAAATGTGAGAATGGAGGGTGCCACACATAAAATTGTGTGGGCTATGGGCACATGGAGCCCAACCCACGAAATCACATGAAATCGAAGGGGCCGCGTTCTCATTAGGCATGGCAACATAACCCATACCCGTGGGTACCAACCCGAATCCACCCCGAAGTTAACGGGGGAAAACTCGTTTTGACTGAGTTTGGGTTCGGGTTTGGGTTTTTCCCGATTTTAAAATATGAGGATGGGTCGGGTAATGGGGACACTAGTACCCATCCTGAATCCGTTCCTGAAACCGCCCCGTTTATTTTATTATGTAAATTATTATTTACTTTTGAATATTTATAGTATTAAATATGTGGTCAGTGTTTTGATATTTTAATTTGAATTTATTATTTAAAATACTTGAAATGTATGTATGAAATTTTTTTAGATTATTTTATTTTATTATTTGTAATATAATTTTATTTTGGAAAAATAAATATTTCTATTTAAAAAATTGATTTCACTAAATGAACGGTGGCGGCGTGGCGGGATACCCGAACCCAACCCGAACCCGTTTGGGACGGATTTGAGTTTTGATTCTCCATCCCCGTTTGGATTTGGGGCGGAGAATGGGGTCGGTTTGGAGGTTTGGGTTTGGGTTTAGGGAGGTAAAAACCATCCCCAACCGGCCCCGTTGCCACGCCTACTTCTCATTCTCACGATCTCAATTCAAATTCAAACACATAAGTTCCTCTCTCTAACTAGCTCCACCAAAAAAACAACCTCAGTCGCGCGGGAAATCGCCTTCAGTAGCGGCAGAGCCCCAATGACCCTTAAGCTTATATCAAAATGCTCATCTCCTCACCCTCTTCCATAATCCACCATTAATTTAAACCAAAAACCCACTTAACTCCCTGAATCGACCCAAAGTACCAAGAACCCTAGAAAATAAATTATAAAATTAGATGCTCTTGAGGGGAAATCAAAGCTAACAGCCAGAGGGCTTCTATTCTCCTCAAAGAAAGCTACATCGTGATATGAAATTTATAGCAAATGGAGGAAGGAGAGGTGAGTCACCAACCCGAAATCAAGGACGAAGGTGAAAATGAATATGAAGATGAAACTAATGCAGGTATGCTACCAAGCCTCTGATTCTCCCTTCTTCTTTTCCTTTGATTCTTTCTCCTCCTTCCTCCCTTCTTTAGCCTGTAGGAATGACATATTTATTGTGATGGTTGTTGAGTGTTCTTGTGTGTGCAGAGAGTGTCGTGAGATCGAGTCCAGAGTGAGAGTGATAGAGTTTAAGAGAGATTCTGAGAAAAAATGATACGTGAAGATGAAATGGAGAGTGAAAAGTGTGTAATGATTGGTGAAAATGAAATTCTGAGTGAAATGATGAATTTATATTGATCGGAAGCTAACATAATTAAACTCTGTTAATTGGCTCAGTGCAAATTCGGTTACAGGTTAATCACACTATTAAATCTCAGTTAGTTAGTTAACAAAATCAGTTAGGGTTAGTTGTGCAATCTGTTAACTTGTTATGATGCAGTTAGTGTATGCAACCAATTAAGTGTTAAATGCAAACCTGTTACTTATATATCAGTTAGTTTTGTTATTGTTAGATGTTAAGTTAGTCACACTATTACAATTTTGTTAACTTCAGGTTTTAAGTTAATTGCAATTCAGTTATTAATCGAAACTGAATGAGAATATTGCTTGAATCAGTTGTGTATGGTGATGGTTAGTTATTAGCTACAACTTGAACTATTATGACTGTTATGACTAGTTGAATGTGAATTGGTTAATGTTAAAACATTTTGAACATGATTAATTAGTTGTTTTTACTCATATGTTAGTTGAACTGTCAGTTTGTTAGTCAACTATAGTTATTTCGGTTTGAATTTGGATTGGAAATTGGTTCTGTCATGACTCTATTAGTTAAAGTGTTGAAAATCAGTTAGGACTTTGTTAGGAGGTTAGTTCATGAAGCTGGAACTGTTAACGAAACTTAATTCATTATGTTATAACTTGGGCAGTTTCTGTTATATGTTAATGAGGAAAGTTTGTTTGAATTTGCTGCTATGAATTGAATTTCTGTCAGTGCAATGTCAATCTAATGTTGAGTTCGGCTGTTAGGGAATAGAATTGTGAAATTGGACACAGTGGTTGAAGATGAATTAGTTGTGTAGGAAATTATGTATGTTGTTATGGACTTTGAAATATGCTATGCTATATCATGTTTAGGTTCTAACAAGTGGAAGCAAGTTATATATGTCATGATGTAAAATTTGGGAGATAATGGAGTTAGTTGAATGGTATGTATTATGCTTTGAGATGTCAATGTTAGGACAACTTATGAAATGTACCGATTGCTAGAACTTGAATGTGGTAGAAATGAACATTATGCTACCTGTTGTGTTTGGATTACTTTGGAAATCTTGGTGTGTTTACTCTAATTATGCATTGGTTGTGTATTGTAGGGCTCTCTGGACATGTGACTTGACATGGGACAAGGTTGGAATGACATGACTCGAGGTGGGAATTATGAAGAAACCTATGGCATGAGAGATGTTGGATGGCTTGTAAATGAAGGAATAAGTGGGATATGAATTAGGGTTAGGACTTAGCGGTTAGGTAGTTGACTTTGGTCAAGTAGTTGACCAAAAAGTCAATAGTTGACCAAAGTCAACTAAAGGTCAAAGTTTGCATTTTTGGTGTAATTTTTGTAATTGAATCTTTTATGGTGTAATGGGATATTTGATGATTTATAATGCAAATTAGATCTTTGAATGGTAATATGACTTGGTTCTTACGAAACATACTTTTCCCTCCAAAGTGGAAATTAAAATTAAACTGACTTGAATTATGCATCAACCTCCCATGTCTTGAATTTTGAACAATCATCATCTTGATTTTGGACCTTGCCTTGACTATGAATTGTCATTACCTTCTTGAATGAACTTTGAAAATTCCTTAAATCTCAATCAAACAACTAGGACTAAAGTGTAGAATAAAGTCCATAAAGAGGTCCATGAATGCAATGTAAACATCCATAGCTTACCCTGATGATCTTTGTACCATCAAATCCAAACCGAAATGCAACACACATAATCCATAAGTGCTAAAAGCCAACAAATTAGGGTTTTGTGAATCCTGGTTCTCAAAGTAAGCTTCTCCATTAGAGTACACTAACCAACACTTCTAAACTTGATTTTTGGGAAAACTCTAGTTTCCTGCCAATCATGGATAACAAGAACCTCTGAATTCAAGATGTTTAATGCAAATGGTAGGATGAATGTGCTATGATACTAATGCATATGCAGATGAAACATCAATCAAAAGTCAAATGAAAATGAAAAGGAGAAGAAATTTTTTGGAGTATGACATGTATGTTCTATTTTGTTTGTTTTTGTTTTTTATACAACAGTCCATTTCAAATATATTTGAAAAGTGAATCGATGAAAACCTATCAATTTCTTAATTTTTCTGTTTCAAATTAATGCAAATAGTAGGATGAATGTGCTATGATACTAATGCATATGCAGATGAATCACCAACCAAAAGTCAAATGAAAATGAAAAGGAGAAGAAAATTTTTGGGGTATGACATGTATGTTCTATTTTGTTTGTTTTTGTTTTTTATACAACAGTCCACTTCAATTATATTTGAAAAGTGAATCGATGAAAACCTATCAATTTCTTAATTTTTCTGTTTCAAATTATATAATTGTGATTTTGAAACTGAGTGTGGACTTGGCTTTTTTTTCCAGCTAATTTTTCCCCAATATATGATTTTATGAATAATAATAATAATAATAATAATAATAATAATAATAATAATAGTAATAATATGATTATATTAATAATATAATTATAATAATATATTTATTAATTTTAAAACATGAGTCAACAAATAAAAACTATTTTTAAATTAATGAATTTATCATTTTATGCTTTATAAGATAACTATATAATAAATATCTAAGTCTACCTCATTTTCACTATCACATATTCATCAAATTAATAGAATTTAATTATTATTTTTCATTTTTTTAAATTTTAGTTTTCCAATGATATACTTAAGTTAAACTATCAAACAAGTTTTGTCATGCATACTTTTTAGAATCGTTAATTATTCTGTGATTAAATAGGTCTTAAATATTTATTTACAAAATTATTTTTAAAAAATAAAAAATAAAACACAATCAAACAACTTCATTATGTAACAATGTTATGAAAGAGATGCCCATTATTAATAAATTTATGCAGGGTTATCATAATTGAATTTTTATCTTGACTTGTTTTGATTAGGTAAAATCAAAACTTAAAATTATAGAGTTTACCTCATATTAAAATAATATATATATATATATATATATATATATATATATATATATATATATATATATATATATATATATATATATATATATATATATATATATATATATATATATATATATATATACTTTGACTATGGAATTTAACGTAAAAAATTAATAGATGTGTAATGTTTAACGAAAAAAGAGGTTATTTAAAGTGAATAAATTAATAAAGTGAATTTTTTTTTTTAAATTTTAGAAAGAAAAAACGGGGTAAAATTAAGTCAGAGTAAAATCCAAAGATTTTACACGATTTTATTGATTTCAGAGAGATTTAAATCGTGTAAAATCGTTCAAATATACGATTTTACTTAAAATTGATTTTACCTGCGATTTAACACCAAATGTCAACCTAAAAACGTTAAATCTAATAGTTTATAATTTAAATCGTGATTTTAACAATGTTGAGGTTATGTTCGACATGTATATTTTTGAGTTTATAGCTTATAAACTCATATGACAATAAAAGATCTATTTTATACATTTCTTATGAGACAAGACTACTTAAAATATACATACTCTACAGGTTAAGACTATTTAATTTTCTATTATTTAATTTATTTTTCTATTAAATTATACATTTTCGAGGGATCAAGATTACTTAATTTATATATTTTTTGTATACATATCTTAATTATCATTATATTATATTAATTTACTATTTATTCTATTTATAACGATATTGCGCATCGTTGGATAAAAATTAAATCTATATTGCATAAACATTGTGTAATTTTTTAGACATACGTGGTTGTTTATGTAGGGCGGTTGTAGTTATTATTCTTGACCATCGGTTTGACGCAACTTCTTCTTTCATATTATTATATTTTTTTCAAAATTTGAAACTTAAGATCTAATAATCTTCGATAGAAAAACAAATGATATAAATTAGAGATTTTAAGTGTAGTTATTCTCAAAAACACTCATTTGGTACATCGGATTTTATAACTCAAGTGTTCAACTTTTCAAATTTTGAAATGGATTTAATTGAAATACATTGTCAGTGTAAAAGAATTTTACACTGTCACTTAATCATAACCGTTGGATGTTGAAACAAGTTTGACTTTTATTTTAAAAATCTAAAAAGTAATGCAAATTGGTGATGATGATGAATCGATTGTGTAAAATATTTTACACTGATAATATATAGTAATTAATCTCTTTTAAAATTCATTTATTTATGTAAAATTGAAGATATTAGTAGTATAACGAAAATGAGATCAGAAAGAGGGATACAATTTAGGACTTCTAAGATGGTGGTAAGTTCTAATCATGTTATTATTTATTTTTTTCTAAATAAAATAAAATCAATATTATGGTTAGAGCTTAGATACCATTCTCTACGACCTTAAAATTGGATTTTTTTTTAAAATAACCATCTTTTTCAAATTAAATACGAAAATAACCAAGTTTTCAGAAAAATTTCCAAAATAACCATGTTTGGGAGAGGATGCGCCGGGGGAGTTGGCGCATCCCTTAAATTTTTTTAAAATTTTAGGGCAGGCGCCAGACGTATTGGCGCCAATGCATTGGGCTCCTAAAGGAGGAGCCAATGCAATTGGCGCCTGCTTGGGCCTCCTAAAGGAGGCGCCAAGGGGAGTAGCGCCCTAGTATCCCTCCTAAGGGAGGCGCCAATAGGCATGGCGCCTTAGTCTCCCTCCTAAGGGAGGCGCCAATAGGCATGGCGCCTTAGTGTGTGTGTGTGAAAGGTGCCACTTTTTGTGGCACCTATGTGTATTGTCGGATTTATCTTTCGTCTCTATAAATACCATCGCCTTGCATACATTTATTTTCACTCAAATTCATCTCCTAGTCTAGTCCAACCATCAATTTTAATTTTCTTTGTTTTAACAATGTCTACATACATTCAGAAACGAAATGCTGATGTAATATTTTCTACCGTTGCGGCTCTGATACAGGTTCGACTTTGGAACACAGATACGTTTGAACGTCTTAATCGGACGTTGTATAGTTGGTTAGAGGGAGAAATTGGAGAGGGTGAACGGATTAGAAGAATACAATGACTTGTGTCCACGTTCAACCAAAACAGAGAAATGCGTGAATGGGTGGATATTAAGACCGACCAAGACGCTCGTAGGATGATGCAGTACATGTTCAAAATTGTTTTGATGGTTGTAATCGCATAGTTTTTGTATTCTAGTTGTTTTAATTGTTTGTGTTATTTTTTATGAACAACTGTCTTTTCGTCACAGCCGTCTACTATGAAGTAAAATTAATTTTCCATATATTGCAACAGAGGTACTTTGAAATAAATTTAAGTTTCCATATATAGCAACAGAGGTACATCTGAATTTATCTGGTTGTGCTCGTTCCAACACTAGGACAGTTATTACGATTGTGACCTGGTTGACGGCATGAACTACATAGTCTAACCATTTTGTTCGCCGTATCCATTTCGGTTCGAATTCGGGTGCTGTTAGGGCGACCCTTTTTCTTCCTTCGCATAACTTCGTTGTGCCAGACGATGTCCCCTTGATATTCTGGCCAATAATCCTCTTTTGCCACTACTGAAAAACTAATTTTATAAACATTTGAAAGGCTGGCGACTTTGTAAAGTTCAGATAGCAAGTAGGATGGATCTCTTCGAACCTTTGAGCACGCCTCTATGACATGGGAGCAGGGGGTACGGAAGGCTTGGAACCTTCCGCAATCGCACCAACCTCTATCTAATTCAACTCTGTACTGTCCCATTGGCATGCCCTCATTGTGATCCATGGACTCGACAACACTAAACCAACCTTTTGTTCGGTCAAATACCGTAACCACGTGTGTGTTTGCTCTGGCAGCTTCATGTCTGATGAATTTCATTGAAGCATCACTGAACAATTGTCCAGATTGCAACACGGAACTCCATTTTGAGCGTCTGGTTTCAAACAACGCCCCTAGCCTGAAATATGTAGCTTGCACCAAAGCGGTTATTGGTAGGTTACGAATTCCTTTGAAGACAGAGTTCATTGATTCCACAAGATTTGTTGTCATGTGGCCCTAACGTTGTCCGCCGTCGTATGCCCTAGTCCACTTCTCCAACGGAATACTATCGATCCATCGAATCGCATCTTCCTTCGACAATCTTATTTCCTCGAGGTAGTGTTTGAAAGAAGGTTCTGTCAATGCGTAACCTGCATTGACAACCTTCTTACGCAACGTCTTATCTTTGATTTCTCGCATGAAATTCTGAGCAATATGTCTAATACAAAACACATGCGTCGAATGAGGATTTTGCCAACCATTGTCAATGTTATTATATGCACTGATGATTGAGGGGTGTCTATCAGAGATCAAACACAAGTTAGGTTGAGGTGCTACGTGCAATCGGAGATTTCTTAGGAAAAAACTTCATCCCTCAGCAGTCTCCCCTTCAACTAAGGCAAAGGCGATCGGAAAAATATTGTTGTTCCCATCTTGTGCCACTGCCATCAGTAACGTTCCTTTGTATTTTCCATACAACCATGTACCATCAATTTGTATAATTGGTTTACAGAAAGAAAAACCTGTGATACACGGTTGATACGCCCAAAATAGACGGTGAAATATTCTATTTCCAACAGCACACGTACCATCTGGTGTATATGCGGGCAATGTTTCCATCTTGAAAATTGTACCGGGAGCATAGTGTTTTAGAGCGAACATGTATTTTGGAAGTTGTTTGTAAGATTCCTCCCAATTGCCAAACACTTTTTCAACAACTTTTGTTCTAGCTATCCATGCCTTCCTATATGATGGTGTGTAGTTGTACTCTACCCTAATATGCGAGATTATTATACTCACCTTTAAAGACGGATTATCGCCAATGACAGACAATATTTCATCGCATATTAGTTGGGAGCTTAATTTACGATGATCCTGCATTGGGTTGGTCAGGATGCATGTGCGATCTGGACCCATTGATCCAATCTCCCAAGATTCCTTCCTCTTCCTGTACGAAGCTGACAACTTAAAAAGGCAGTGCTCATTCGGACAATAAACTTTATACCTCAATGCGTCAGTTCTGTCAACTCTGAAATCTGCTGATAGTTCCATGTGGAATTTTTTGATGGCTTTTACACATTCCTCTTTTGTGCGAAATGTGTCTCCTTGTTTCAGAGATCCTTGCATTTGCACGTAAGGATTGTACCATACATCTCCGGAAGGTTCATCTGAACCCAAATTTAACCTTGTCATGTGTTGGGGTGGGCAATCCGCACAAACCGAACCCGTCCAAACCGTGTTGATATTGGGCGGAAATGGGCCTTCATATATGAACCGTGGGTTGGACTGGGTGAGGGTTTTGGGCCCGAAACCGCCCGGCCCGGCCCGTTGTCCAGCCCTAGATAGATAGATAGATAGATAGATAGAGAGAGAGATAGAGATTAATTGGTATGCACTGTCAGTGTAAAAAGTTTTACACTGTCAATGCATCACAATCATCTGTTTGTATTACTTTTCAAGTGGTTAAAATAAAAGTCAAATATTTTAAATAAATCAATGGTTATGATTAACTGATAGTGTAAAAAATCTTTACACTGTCGGTGTATATCAATTAAATTCATATATATATATATATATATATATATATATATATATATATATATATATATATATATATATATATATATATATATATATATATATATATATATATATATATATATATATATATATATATATATATATATATATATGATGTTTTAAGTCCCTTAAATATGAATTTATTTTTGTAATTGTTCGCCAATTTTAAAGTGCAAGACATATGAATGTATTTTTTTAAATTCAATTCAAACCATTTTTTTTGTTCCTACCAAGTCTCATAGTTATTTCTCTAATTTTTTGTTTTTTTAGAGAGTTATTGTATTTTTCAGAAGAATCAGGGAAAGTATCTTTTTGAGAAACTTACAACAATTATGTTAGATATAGTTTAGTATTTTAAGAAAGTTGTATTTGATATAGTTGTGTTAGTCGAATACAACATATGTGTCGAAGTATGTAAGCAAGTATTTGACAAAGTCGAACATTGTAGGTTGTAAATTGTATGTTTTATTGCCTATATATACAGGTATCGTTATAAATCAAAAACACAAAAAAAATTACTTTAATAAATTCCTTTTTTTACAATATAATTTTTCTCTTTCTTGGTATCTCTTCTTCTTCTTCACTCTATTTGAAAAATCCTAATTGTTCCAACAAATTGGTATCAACGAACTCAGTTGCGATTCATAGATAATATGTGATGGAAAATGGTAACACAACATTAACGCAATTTCCAGAGAATCTACCAGTGTTCAAAGGAGAGAACTACGAGATGTGGGTTGCGTAGATGAATGTTATCTTCAGGTTTCGAGATGTGGCTGAAATAGTGAGTGATGGAGAACTTTCATTGAAAGCGAATGCAAATGATGTTCAGAAGGGTGCACACAAAGAATAAAGAAAGAAAGATGAAAATTCTTTGTTCTTGATTCATCAAAGTGTGGATTCTAACGTGTTCGAGAAGATCATTGAAGAAGAAACGTCCAAAGGAGTGTGGGACAAGTTAACTAACTTGTACGACAGAGATGAAAAACTAAAGAGGGTAAAGTTGTAGATCTTGAGAAAGCAGTTTGAGATAATACAAATGAAATAAGATGAACCGATTGTTGATTTCTTCTCAAGATTTATGTTACTCAAGAACCAAATAAAGGCATGCGGTGAATCAAATAATGATCTACCGAAGATTGAGAAAGTGTTGAGATCTTTGACTATGAATTCTAATTACGTAGTGTCAACTGAAGAGCCCAAGAACCTAAATGAGATGAAGTTAGAAGAACTTCAAGCTTCGTTAGAGGCTCATGAGATGAGGCTAAAGTAGAGGAACTCAGAAAGGGAGAAGGTGGCTAAACAGGAATTGCAAGAAAGGTTCGTCAAGAATTCTAGAAATGAAAAGGCGAAGCAAAGAAAGAATCTTGCAAATGATTAGAAGTCAATCAAGAATTCAAAGAATCACTGCAATCCAACCAAGAAAGTCATGGGTAACAAGTATTTGTGGAAGAAAGTTGAGATGAAGGAGGTGCAGTGTTACAAATGTCAAGGATTTAGTCATTATGCTCGAGATTGTCGAAGAAAGAAGGAGTCAAGAGCGAATGATAATGACAAAGTGAAATATGCACATGTCGAAGGAAATGACTCTGATGATATACTACTCATGGAAAATACTCAATCGAATGATGGATAAACTAATCTGTGGTACATGGATTCGAGATGCAGCAACCACACGATTGGTAATAAGATCTGGTTCACCAAGTTAGATGAATCAGTTAAAGAAAGTGATAAGGTTTACAAATGGCAGACATGTCACATTAAGTGGAAAAGAAAACATAGCTGTGGTGAGAAAAGATGGTAAGAGGGCCAGTATTATTGACGTATTGTATGTACCTTCAATGATAAATAATTTGATAAACATAGGCCAATTACTTTCCTAAGGGTATAACATGAAGTTGGAAGAAAATCTGATGAAAGTGTATAATGGTGAAGGAAGTATGATCTTGAAGGAACTATTGTCATATAACAAAATCTTAAAAGTAGAGATCAACATGGTTGATCATCAATGTCTTAATTTGACTATTATTGAAGATAAGAACTGGCTATGGCATCATAGATATGAACACCTAAACTTTAGAGATCTAGCTATGCTCAACCTAAAGAAGATGGTGAAGGAGAATAGTGATCCAAAATGCAACGGAACTTAAAAATTTCTCCTTTAGTGATCCTTACGAATGAGCATGATCAGTGATAGAATCGTTACCTCTTGTGGCGATTGAAACCTTTGATGCAGATCTACAGAGCGATCACGAACGTTGAATGGTGACAATGCCTCTACTCAGTCCACACGAATGGATTCCTTCAATCTCAGTGCTAACTGCTACGAATGAAGGCTTTGAGTGAGTGAGTGAGAGAGAGAGAGAGAGAGATAAACGAAATTATAACTGAACAACTGCTTCTACACAAGGGTTCTATTTATAGAACCACTTGTGTGGGCTGCAAGCTAAAAAGCCCACTTAAGTGCATGTGGCCCATATCTTATGATATGCCAAAATCACTTAAGTGCATGGTACCTTACCATATTTCGTATTCTACTTAAGTATATTGTACCTTATGATGTTTTACAATTCACTTAAGTGCACCATACCTTATGGTGTTCCTTATTTACTCTATCTCTCATCATTCCGTCCTTTTGTGTGTGACCCTATAGGTTTTTGTGACACTAGCAATTATATTAAATCACGTATTTAACATAATAAACAATGAGCGGTATCTAGCAACACATCACTGCTACCCAAGACACGAAAATGTCATATGATCTGACAAATCCTTTTGTGATAATACTTATGTGTACAATTACCCTTTTGCCCTTATGTCTATATTGAACACAAGGCATAGACCGTGTCATCCTTGTCCAATTAAATATTGAGCCCGTAGACATTTATCCTGTTACACAGGATGGGCAAATTCCATCTAGGTCACTCATTTCCCTCAGCATGCTTCGTGGAGTACCCATCAATTGTCTTTATGGTCATCCAGTTACGGATAATGTTTGATCAGCAATAAGGCACTCGACTCTACATCTAGGGTCCATAGTGGTTTCAGGTCGAAGGGTGGTATACACCATTATCACCATGAAAATAACTTATGACACTTTGCATAACATTCTATATAGTATTCTCATAGCGGGTCAATCCAGTATAAATATTACTCTTAATATTCATACCTATGTTTAAGACTTGATAACTCCTTATCCATGATCCATGAGATGTGATCATCAGTCTATATACATAATAGTCTTAATGCTTCAATGTTGTCCCACTTTACAATAAAGCTCGAGTACAGATACTTTAAGAATAGTGTCCTTATGTTTAATGAGATCTCATGATAAAGTCACACTTGATACATTAAACAGACTAGCTATTCTAGGGACTTTATTAAACAAACATAATAAAGAAAAAACCTTTTATTATTAATAAATAATTCGATACAAGTACCAAAAGTACTAGCCTCTAGGGCTTACACCAACAATCTCCCACTAGCACTAGAGTCAATCAGGCATACCCCTAATGCCCATAGATCTAGTATGGCCATCATGTTTCTGTTGTACAAGAGGCTTTGTTAAGTGTAGATACTTTGCATATTTTCACATCTCCTCTATCTATTATCTCTCGAATGAGATGATAACGCCTAAGTATATGCTTGGATCGTTGGTGAGATCTAGACTCCTTAGCTTGTGCGATAGCACCATTGTTATCACAATAGAGATCAATGGGATCCACAATGCTAGGAACTATGCCAAGTTCACTAATGAACTTTTTTATCCAAACAACTTCCTTTGTTGCACTTGTGGCAGCAATATACTCGGCCTCGATTGTAGAATCAGCAACCGTATCTTGCTTTGAACTTTTCCATCTCACATCGCCACCGTTTAAGCAAAACACATAACCTGATTGCGATCTAAAGTCATCCTTATCTGTCTGGAAGCTAGCATCGGTGTATCCAATTACAGCAAGCTCTTCATGACCTCCATATATCAAGAATGAGTCCTTAGTACTTCTCAAATACTTAAGGATATTCTTGACAGCTACCCAATGAGCATCATCGGGATCAGATTAGTACCTACTTGTTGCATTTAAAGCACACGAGACATCTGGTCGAGTACATAACATGGCATACATGATAGATCATATTGCAGATGCATATGGAATCTTATTCATGCGATCCCTTTCTTCCTTAGTTGAAGGGGATTGTGTTTTTGATAGACACATGCCATGTTGCATATGTATGAATCCTTTCTTGGAATCATGCATATTAAAGCATCTCAGTACTTTGTCTATGTATGTACTATGACTTAGGCCAAGCAGTTTTTATGATCTATCTCTATAGATCTTGATTCCTAATATATAGGCTACTTTACCCAGGTCCTTCATAGAAAAGCATTTCCCCAACCAAGACTTTACTTGTTGTAGGGTAGGGACATCGTTTCCAATGAGTAATATGTCATCTACATATAATACCAGGAAGACGATCATGCTCCCACTAACCTTCTTGTATACACAAGGCTCATCTTCATTCTTGATGAATCCATATTGTTTTACTGTTTCATCAAAACAAAGATTCCAACTTCTGGAAGCTTGCTTCAATCCATAGATTGATCTTTGTAACTTACATATCTTTTGGGCTTCTTCTGGTATGTCAAACCCTTCAGATAGTGTCATGTACACATCCTCAAGAAGATTCCCATTAAGGAAAGCAATTTTAACATCCATTTGCCATATTTCATAATCATGATATGCAGCGATAGCAAGTAAAATCCGAACAGATTTAAGCATTACAACTGGTGAAAAGGTTTCATCATAGTCAACCCCATGAATTTGTTTATATCCTTGTGCAACCAGTCTTGCCTTATAGGTATGTACCTTACCATCCATGTCAGTCTTCTTTTTAAAGACCCACCTGCATCCTATAGGGTTAACTCCTACAGGAGGCTCTACCAAGGTCCAAACCTGGTTTGTGTACATGGAATCCATTTCAGATTTTATGGCTTCTAGCCACTTCTCATACTCGGGACTAGTTACGGCCTCTTGGTAGGTCACATGCTCATCTTGATCCATGATTAAGACATCACCTTGATCAGTTATGAGATATATATATATCTCGGGTAGGTGACATATCCTGCTTAACCTACGCTGGTCTTGTTCTACTTGAGCAGGTTGCTCTTCCACAATTACTTGTGTTTCATGCTCTAATTCCTCCATAGGTGTATCAATGCTTTGTGATTCTTTAATTTCTTCAAGTTCTACTTTCCTCCCATTGATTCCTTTTAAAATAAAATCCTTTTCTAGGAAAACTCCAGTTTGAGCGACAAACACTTTGCCCTCAGAAGGATTGTAGAAGTAATACCCTCTTGTTTCTTTAGGATATCCCACAAATAAGCATTTATCAGATTTAGGCTCAAGCTTAGTTGAAATTTGTCATTTCACATAAACTTTGCAACCCCAAATCTTCATGTAAGACATATGTGGTTTCTTACCACTCCATATCTCATATGGTGTCTTCTCAACCTTTTTGGATGGAACACGGTTAAATATGTAAGTTGTTGTCAATAGTGCATGTCCCCAAAAGGAGTTTGGAAGATCGGTGTGACTCATCATGGATCAGACCATGTCTAACAAGGTTCGATTTCTTCTCTCATATACGTCGTTCCATTGGGGTGTTCTAGGAGGAGTAAGTTGGGATAAGATCCCACACTCTTTTAGATGGTCATCAAACTCTAGGCTTAAATACTCACCACCTCGATCTGATCGAAGAGTTTTAATATTCTTACCTAGTTGGTTTTGTACTTCATTCTTGAATTCCTTGAACTTTTCAAAGGACTCTGATTTGTGTTTCATTAAATACACATAACCATATCTACTAAAATCATTAGTAAATGTGATGAAGTACTGAAAACCTCCTCTGGATGGTATGTTCAGTGGTCCACATACATCAATATGTATGAGAGCCAAAAGATCATTAGCTCTTTCACCTTTTCCTGTGAATGGAGACTTTGTCATCTTTCCAACTAAACAAGACCTGCATGTCTCATATGATTCATAATCAAAAGAGTCCAAGAGTTCATCTTTATGGAGTTTGGAAATGCGTTTCTCATTTATGTGGCCTAACCGACAATGCCAAAGATAAGTTGGATTTAACTCATTAGGTTTCATCCTTTTAGTATTAATGTTATAAATAGGCATTTCAAGATCAAGGACATATATCCCATTGTTCATTTGTGCAGTAGCATAGAATATATCATTCAAATAAATTGAGTAACAATTGTTCTTTATTATAAATGAAAAACCAAACTTGTCCAAACAAGAAACGGAAACAATATTCCTGCTAATTGCAGGTACATAATAACAGTTCTCTAATTGAATTATTAAACCACTAGGTAAAGTCAATACATAAGTTCCTACGGCTAAAGCAGCAACCTTTGCTCCATTGCCAACTCGTAGGTCAACTTCACCTTTTTCTAAATCTCTACTCCTTTTTAGCCCCTGCACATTGGTACAAATGTGAGAACCACATCCAGTATCTAATACCCATCATGCAGAAGTAGATAAATTAATTTCAATAACAAAAATACCTGAAGTTGAAGTCTCTACTCCATTCTTCTTATCTGTAGTGGGGTATTTGATCGCTCGACTTTATGAGTCGAATTTGGGGTACAAACTGCAAGTGCACAGTTCTATCGCGTAGTTTTAAAAGATATCGATCCCACAGGGACTTATGAATCGATATACCGTTATCTAAGGTTACTTCGTAAAGCTAAGGCAGATGATACTTTGATTGTTCGGGGGAAAAGTTAAAACTAAAATAAGATCTAGATTAAATATTAATAAAGCGGATATCGGTATGCAGTTCGTCGTAATTAAGGAATCAATTCTTTGTCGGTCCCTTGGTTTTAAAACAAATCTTTTCAGTTGACTTTATTGATTAAAAGTTTTATCTCAAACTCTCGCTCTGTTGAATAAACCATGATTTTATGTTAACGTA
The DNA here is from genome assembly GCF_024323335.1 of Lathyrus oleraceus. Classification (NCBI taxonomy): domain Eukaryota; kingdom Viridiplantae; phylum Streptophyta; class Magnoliopsida; order Fabales; family Fabaceae; genus Lathyrus; species Lathyrus oleraceus. Next base: position 210,193,456 of record NC_066582.1, read on the forward strand.
GCTGTCACTTATAATTAAGTCAAAAAACCATTTTTTGAAAGCAATAAAGTCCGTAGAAACTCTTTTTAAGAAAACACTAACCGTTTAAACACCCTTATCTCAAACTCTCGCTCTGTTGATTTAGGTTATATAATTAAATTTGAATGCTTAACTTTCGTCCTCACATTCAATCTTTAAAAATACTTTTTGGAAAAGATTAGAATTTAATTAACTCTAAAAATTGCTCTCGCCCTGATCTAGAATTAATGTCCAATTTACACTGTCCAGTTAAAACCTCAAACTCTCGCTCTATTGATTTTAACTTCTTTATGTCTTTTACTTTCGTACAAAAACCTTGTTATTAAACCTGTAAATTGAGACCGTAAAAAGAGTGATTTTTATTTTAAACTTAATTAAACCGACTTAGTTTTTGATTCCTTATTCCGCTTACTTTACATACCGATATCTAAGCGAATTAGCCAGACATGCTAAACAAACTTAAATAACTATCATGCATAAACAGACTCATCTCAAGCAAATAATATAAATAAATAATAAAACAAAGCATTAAACAATAATTAAAGAACCTGAATAATTTAAACAGTAGTCTTGAACACACTCCACCACAAGCCGGTAGGATTTGTTCTTGAATTCTTCAATTAACCAACAAATTAAAACAAAGGAATAAAAAAACTAGATTCTAACGTAAGGTTAGATCCGGTGAAAAGGTACACAATAGTTTCCGGTGTAGAAACTATTATGTGAAAAACTAATTAAGTGCTAGAGAAGAAAATAGAATTGCCAAAAGAAAATAATAAAAGTTGCAAAAGTAGTATGTAAAAGGTATGCCTAAGCTGCTGAGAAAAAGAAAATTGGAAACTGCCGAAATCTGGAAAAAAGCGTCCACTCTGCAGGTTTTGAAAGTAGCTATTTATATTGGTGCCTTCCGTAACGGTTTTCAAAACGTCTTCCGTAAATATAGCCATTACTTTGAAAAAGAGTCAAGCGTGCAGATAGGTTCAACGCGTTCCTGGTGCCAAAAATGTAGGAATGGTGTGACGTTCGTCACACCATGTGTGACGTTCGTTACAGGAGTGTGCAAGGCGTGACGCTCGTCATAGCCTTTGTGACGCTCGTCACAGGCACAACGCCTGTGTCTTCTTTGGGCTGGGCTTGGCTTTTGCTATTTGTTTCTTTTCATTCCTTTTTGCACCTCCTTTTCTTCCTTTTTTACTTTTGCTTCAAATAGATCACCTGAGACAAATAGAAAGGAAATACCGCGTAATATCTAATAAAATGAAGTAAATTGAAATAAATAATAATATAATTTAATTGAATTAAGTCCTAAAATATGATATAATTTCACGTTATCAAACTCCCCCATACTTAGATCTTTGCTTGTCCTCAAGCAAAATACAGTATAGAACTCGTTAAAGGTTTTGGCCAGATGAAATTTCAAAACACACGTCAATTCGTATTAGGTTGCATGTAAACTTTGTTTAGAGGTAACTTGAGTTAAATCTTGACATCAACAACCACCGTCACAACCTAGATAACCCTGCCTTATGCAAATCAGTTCAAGTACACTATGATAGCTATCCTAGTTCCTTTACTCTTATTTCACCCGTTTTCATTCTAGCGAAATCACATTAAGCCCTTTATCTTTTCGCGCACATAGTGGAGTAACCGGTTAGTGATTCTGATTCCCTTTTTAGCTTGAAGTTCTGGTACATAAGTCGGATAACTTCGTTATTCAGTCCATTGCAAATTGCGGGGGATCGGACCGTAGTCTGCCCTACCAAGTTCAGTACCAGATACCTGCTGAACCAACTCATAATGGATCTTTCATCTTATGCTTTTGTATGATCTGCAACCTTTAGATTAAATGATCTGGTAAGGATCACCTAACTTAATTAGTGCATTTCTTGATATATTTTTTTTTATGTTACTTTGGGAATCATTCACTTATTTTCATCGGCCCTCCACGTAGTTTGCTATTAAGATGGTGCTGACTTCTTGTATAAACTACTCGGGGTTACTATAAAACTAAAAGTTCAAGAGATTGGTATAATAGGTACTTATCCTGATCTAACGTGTTGAGGTTTGTTTAGAGTGTTTGGCGGTAGTAGTTTTGGTCTTAATTCGTCTCAAGTTCGATAAAATGAGCAACCTTTATACTTATTGGGTGTTGAATTTTTGTTGTGGCTCATGAAAATTTAAGGGAATAGATAATAGAAATTGTTCACACTCGGGACTTAACTTAAAATAAATCTAAATATATATATATATATATATATATATATATATATATATATATATATATATATATATATATATATATATATATTTTTATAATTAAAAGGGAAATAACAATGAAAGGAAAGGTACATACTTGAAAAAAATGGAAATAGAAAGAACAAGTTTTCCCCCCCATACTTAAATTAAACATTGTCCCCAATGTTTTAAGGAAATGAAATACAATAGGGAAAGGGAAAAGAAACTACAACTAAGGCTGCCTTCCGCCTCTGGTTCTTGGACCTGGTGATCGTTGATGTACCTTTAAGTTGTCAAACATGCTAAGCAAATCAGCGAACCGTTGATCAGTAATTGTATTCCTCGCTTCCTGTTGTTCTTGCATTTGGCGCATCATTTGCATCATTTCGAGATTCTGTGCTTGCATACCATCAATTGCATCCATGATGTCGTCGTTGGTTGCAGGCCTTCATCGTCGACGACGTGAGGATGGGCCAGCTGCAGCATCGGAGTGGTTGAGCGGGAGAGATTGTTGTGCAGGAGCATGATCACCTTGCTCCATGTCTTCAAACTCGTCTGCGGGCGGGTTTGCTTGTGAAGGCTCAGTGGCTTCGGGAGCATTTAGATCATAGAGGTGGCGGTTGGGGTTTGTGACATCTGTTAGGGCCATGTTGGGTAGGATAACGCTTGGGATTGCCTGGTTGTTCACCATAAGATAATATCCTCCGCCTACTCTGTTCTTAATCAGGCGGCTGGATCGACAGTAGCTGATGTCCATAAATAGGGGAGGTAGAGATTCTAAGGTTTGGAGTCGGTCCCCTAAGTTTAAGCCAAGTGCTATGGTGGTGATTAATCTACCAATTACAAAGGGTTGGCGGCCTCTATTACATAAGGTGCGGATATGATGAAATAGAAAAGAGGCAGCGTTTACCTTAGCATTCGGTTCGAAGACGCATTCGAGGAAGAATAGTTCCTTCGCGTTGACCTTGCTGTTGTTTGGTCTTCCAAAAACTGTGTTTTGTAGGATGCGGATAAAATATCGGATGGTTGGGTTATGTATGTGGGAAAGAATGAGCTCTTCCCAGTTGTAGGCATCTAGACCGGATATTTTCTTAAAAAGGGTGAAAATGGCAACTATGTTCCAGTTTAGGTCGGGAGGGATTCTGGGGTAGACTTGGCCTTCTGTGGAGAATTGTAGCATGGTACTCAACTGGTTTTGGGTTAAGGAGTACTCGGTGTTGAACATACGGAAGGTTGCGGTACCGGTTAAGAATTCGTCTTCACCGACGGGAGTGGTGTATGCGTATGAACTTAAGAATTCTAAGGTTAGGGAGGGGTAAGTGGGTTGATTATGCGTGCATAGAAAGGTTAAGTCGGCTTGACGGAGCATCCATTCGATACCTTGGAGTAATCCTAATTGTTGTAAACAAGTAAAATCAGGATACCTGGTGGAGACGACGCCTCTCTGTTGGAAACGCTCGTATTGCTCCCTTTGATAATTTTCATCTTCGGTTCGGAAGATGATATTTCCGAAATTCTGGTTACCCGCCATACTGATGAATAAACTGAAAGAGGTAAATTGGAAAGAAAAGAAATGTATTTGATAGAAGAAAATGGTTTGTGGTGAATGAAGGAAGATTTGGTGGGTATTTATAGGAAAAAATTTTGGAAGTTGGAAAAATAGGTGGTTGAAAAGTGAATAATTGTGGGTAAATGTGAATAAATGGGGAAGGTAAAAAGTTGAAAGGGTGTAACGTTCGTCTCCAACGGCTCCTTAACGTTCACCTAGTCTGAAGGGCGTTACGCCCGTTACAGCTGCATGACGGACGTCACAGGTACTTAGCGTGACGTCCGTGACAGATTGTGTGACGCTTGTCATACTGTCTGTTTGGCATGGTTCCAGCTAGCGTCCTTCAGAGTGACTGGTAAGTTATTATTTTTGTTTTTTTGTTTTGCTACGGATTGATTTATTCTGCTATTTAATTTCTCCTGCATGCTATTCTACTTTGTATAATAGTGCATATATAAATTAATAAGTCATAGGTAGCAACAGGAGAGAACATAATAGCTATTGCATAATAAAATTAAATAAATAGCTTCAATAAAATGATCATAATGTAATAATGGAAAGAAAAACAAAAATGCGAAAGGGAAACAAATGCGAACATGAATTTAGATAACATTAATGAATAATCTAACTTAAAACTAAATGACTAAGAAAAATAATTTCTATCCATCTGCACGATCTCTGGCCGGAGGAGCAAAAGAGTTAACACGGTTTAGCAACTCGTGAAACTGATTTGTCATACTGCTCATGTATCCTAGAACTTTGTGTCTCATGTCAGTAAACTCTTCTCTGAGGGCGTCTTGTTCTGACATCAAAACTTCAATGGCGGTGTTATAATCAGTTCCGGGCATATGATGTCGGAGGTCGGATATTGCTGATTCTTCGGTCTGAACAGGCTGAGGAGGAGGGTCAATATCATAATAGCCAGATGGTGTCTGAGGGTCAGATTCAGCATAAGGGATTTGGTCATCACAAATCTCATAGTCCTGGATGGATTCAGTGGATCTAGCAGGAGTGGGGGTTTCGTTCAGATTGTAGAGCCAGTTACTGCGGTTGTGAACATTAGTCCTAGGATCGGGTAAGGTAAATAGGAAAAGAACCTGGTTATTAATTATAAGCTCGAACTCGTCAGATCCTAGGTTTGCTATAAACAAGGTGTTGAAGAGGAAGGGTATACTCATAATGGTAATGCCACAAAAAGGGCTTAAGTCAAGCATAGGCTGACGTAATCCAATAGCATTACCTATCATAGTTATCAAACCGCCTACTCTAATTGGTGCTCGCTCATCTTGGATAAGGTGGTCTAAATTTGCTAGCATAAAGGTGGCACCGTTTACTGGACGGTTCTGGGAAGCACAGAATATGATGAAAAGTTCATCACGTGAAACTGAAGTGCTATTTGGCTTCTCTCCAAATAAGGTGTGGGCCAGGATCCCATGGAAGTAACGGAAAGTCGGGTTATGTATGTTTCCAGAGAGAAACTCATGTTCCTCGGGCTCATCATTTCCAGTCAAACTACCCCAAAAGTGTTCAAGTTCTCTATATTCAAAAAGTTCTTCCTGGCTTACTGTGAATGTATCAAGGGAGGTAGGGAAACCCAAAAGGTTGGTAAAGTCTCTAATATTAAATTGGTACTCCATGTTGAACATTCTGAACTGGATAAAACCTCTGCTAATTCCTTTCCCATGGCTAGGTAGATAGATTAGTGAGCTAAGGAATTCTAGTGTTAGTCTCCGGTAGGTGGCGAAATGTCTTAGGATAAGGGATGTTTCCCATCCTATCTGATTCAGCAAATACAGGACACTTTCTCTTAGTCCAAGGGCAGTCATAGCCCAGTCATCAGCATATAAACTAGGTAGCATCTCTCTAGTGGCTAGTTCCTCAAATTTTAGTTTGTGAGCCATTCCTCTGAATTTGATACCCATACGATCAATATGTCCCATCTGGTTAGTGTTAGCTAGAGAAAAGAAAACATGAGTTTTAGTCAGGATTTGGCCAAATGCCGAAAGAAGAAAGAAGTTTTTAATAAATTAAAATAAATTAAGAATGAATACTAAAAAGAAATAGGAAAATAATAATAATAAAATAAGGAAATAATAAAATAATTTTGGGTTGTCTCCCACTAAGCGCTTTGTTTAATGTCGCAAGCTCGACATAAAAACAATCAATTACAATCTATAATTTCTGGAGGCATTTCGTCTAAGTGTAGGATTTGCGAATCTTCGTTGGTTTCCGCATAGTGATAGTGTTTTAGACGTTGCCCGTTTACGGTGAACGGTTCTGTGGATTTTCCTTTAATTTCTACCGCTCCATTGGGAAAGATGTTAGTGATATGAAAAGGACCTGACCATCTGGATCGTAGTTTTCCCGGAAATAACTTTAGCCTAGAGTTAAATAAAAGGACTGTATCGCCTTGCTTGAAGATTTTCCTTGATATGCGCTTGTCATGCCATTGTTTTGTTCTTTCTTTGTAGATTCTGGCATTTTCATAGGCGTCTCTTCTGAGTTCCTCTAATTCGTTTATGTCAAGGATTCTCTTTTCGCCGGCGGCCTTATAGTTTAGATTCAGATTTCTAATAGCCCAATAGGCTTTATGTTCTAATTCTACCGGGAGGTGGCAGGATTTTCCATAAATGAGCTTAAATGGGGTCGTCCCTATGGGGGTTTTATAAGCAGTTCGATAAGCCCATAAAGCTTCTGGTAATTTTAATGACCAATCTTTCCTTGAAGTGGCGACTGTTTTTTCTAATATTTGTTTAATCTCTCTGTTGGACACTTCCACTTGCCCACTGGTCTGAGGGTGGTAAGGTGTCGCTACTCTATGCCTTACGCCATACTTAAACAGTAGTTTTTCGAGTACCTTGGATATGAAATGTGATCCACCATCACTGACTACTATTCTTGGGACACCAAACCTTGGAAATATTATATTCTTAAAGAGTCTAGTTACTACTCGGGTGTCATTTGTTGGGGAAGCTATAGCTTCGATCCATTTTGAAACGTAGTCTACTGCCACGAGTATGTATTTGTTATCGAAAGAGGATGGAAAAGGTCCCATGAAGTCTATTCCCCACACGTCGAAAATCTCTACTTCCAAAATACCTTTTTGTGACATCTCGTCACGTCTAGATATGTTTCCTGTGCGTTGACATCTGTCACATTCCTTAATAGCCGCATGTACGTCCTTCCATATATTTGGCCAATAAAAGCCGGATTGTAGGATTTTAGCGCAGGTCTTGGATGTACTTGTGTGTCCACCATAAGGAGCGGAGTGGCAGTGTTGGATTATATTTTCTACCTCTTCTTCGGGTATACATCGACGGAAAATACCATCGGGGCCTCTTTTGAAAAGTAAGGGATCATCCCAGTAATAGTGTTTTATGTCGTAGAAGAATCGTTTCTTCTGCTGGTAGGATAAAGTAGGTGGAACTATTCCGGCAGCTAAATAGTTGACGAGATCAGCATACCATGGTGTAACAGATATAGCTAAGGTGGTTTCTACTTGCTTGTCAGAGTTATTCTCTTCCAAAGTAGCTATAAGTTTATCGTACGAGAAATCATCATTAATTGATGTTCTTTCCGGTTCAAGGTTCTCAAGTCTAGAGAGGTGGTCTGCTACTACGTTTTCAGTCCCTTTCTTGTCTTTGATTTCCAAATCGAACTCTTGTAGCAACAAGATCCATCTTAGGAGTCTAGGTTTAGCATCCTTTTTTATTAAGAGGTATTTGATAGCAGCGTGGTCAGTGTAAACTATTATTTTGGCTCCGACCAAGTAAGAACGAAATTTATCTAGCGCAAACACAACTGCTAGGAGTTCTTTCTCGGTTGTGGCGTAATTCATCTGCGCTTCATCTAGGGTTCTACTTGCGTAATATATAACGTGAAGCTTTTTATCCTTTCGTTTTCCTAAAACAGCACCTACAGCGTAATCGCTGGCATCACACATTATTTCGAATGGTTCATTCCAGTTGGGTGTCTGCATTATGGGTGCGGAGATCAATGCTTGCTTAAGCGTTTGAAATGCTTCTAAACAGTTATTGTCGAATATGAATTCAGCATCTTTCATCAATAGTCCGGTTAAAGGTTTAGTTATTTTAGAGAAGTCTTTGATGAATCGTCGGTAAAAACCGGCGTGTCCTAAGAAGCTTCGTACTTCTCTCACGGTCCTTGGGGGTTGAAGGTTTTTGATTACCTCTATTTTGGCTTTGTCTACTTCAATTCCTCTATTTGATATAATGTGTCCTAAAACAATTCCTTCTTGTACCATAAAGTGGCATTTCTCCCAGTTAAGTACTAAGTTTACTTTTACACATCGCTCAAGAACTCTTTCTAGGTTCTCAAGGCATTCTTCAAAACTTTGTCCGCATACGGAAAAGTCATCCATAAATACTTCCATGATGTTTTCGAGAAAATCGGCGAAAATTGCCATCATGCATCTTTGAAAGGTTGCAGGAGCATTACACAAGCCAAACGGAATTCGTCTATAAGCGAAGGTACCAAAAGGGCATGTGAACGTCGTCTTTTCTTGGTCATCAGGATGAATTGGTATTTGAAAGAAGCCTGAATAACCGTCCAGATAGCAGAAATGTGAATGTTTTGCTAATCGTTCTAACATCTGGTCAATGAATGGTAAAGGGAAATGATCTTTTCGGGTTGCTTTGTTTAGTTTCCTATAGTCAATGCACATTCTCCATCCCGATTCGATTCGTTTGGTTATAGTTTCCCCTTTTTCGTTTTCAATAACGGTTATGCCTCCTTTCTTTGGTACTACGTGCACAGGACTAACCCATTTACTATCAGATATAGGATATATGATACCTGCCTCTAATAACTTGGTTATTTCCTTCTTCACCACCTCACTCAGGATCGGGTTTAGTCTCCTCTGGTGTTCCCTAGAGGTTTTACAGTCTTCTTCTAGCATGATGCGGTGCATACAAATAGAAGGACTTATTCCTTTAAGATCAGTGATGTTGTAACCTAGTGCGGTCGGATACTTTCTTAAGATATGTAGGAGTTTTTCTGTTTCGAGTCTTCCTAGGTCTGCATTAACTATCACTGGTCGTTCAAGTTCTAAGTCTAGGAATTCATATCTCAGATTTTTGGGAAGTGTTTTCGGGTCTAGGGTTGGTTTGTTAAGACACTGCGTAGGGTCCGGTGTTATTGCCAAACATTGGTTGAGTTTGTCTTCTACAGGACAGTCGGATGATTTGTCTTCTCCTAACTCTGTTTCTTTTATGCATTCATCGATGATATCCATGAAGTAACATGTATCTTCTATTGCAGGTGCTTTCAAAAATTGGGAAAGAATGAACTCAATTTTCTCTTCTCCTACTTCGAAGGTGAGTCGTCCTCGTTTTACGTCTATGATTGCACCGGCAGTTGCTAAAAATGGTCTTCCCAGTATAATGGGTGTAACTTCATCTTCTCTAATATCCATAATTATAAAATCAGTTGGAATGTAGAATTGACCTATGCGTACGGGAACGTTTTCAAGAATTCCTACAGGATATTTGACAGAACGATCTGCTAGTTGCACAGACATTTTAGTTGGGCTTAATTCTCCCATTTCAAGTCTCTTGCATATGGATAAAGGCATAACACTAATTCCGACTCCTAAATCGCATAAGGCTTTGTCGATGACAAATTTTCCTATATGACAGGGTATAGAGAAACTACCCGGATCTTTGAGTTTAGGAGGCATGTTCTGGATTATAGCGCTACATTCGGCAGGGAGTGTAACGGTTTCGCTATCTTCAAGTTTCCTTTTATTAGAAAGAATTTCTTTTAAGAACTTGGCGTATGAGGGCATTTGCGTAATAGCTTCTGTAAACGGAATTGTGACGTTTAATTGTTTCAGGAGGTCAACAAATTTTTTAAATTGTCCCGCATCTTTGGTTTTAATAAGCCTTTGAGGGTAAGGGATAGGTGGTTTATAAGGTGGTGGAGGTACATAAGGTTCCTTCTTTTCTACGGTTTCCTTATTACTCTCTGCCTTTTCCTTAGGTTCACTTTCCTCAGTTGACTTTTGAGAGTTTTGGTTTTCCATCCTTGGATCAGACGGTCCTTCCACTTCCGTTCCACTTCTTAATATGATTGCATGAGCGTGGCTTCTCGGGTTAGGTTGGGGCTGTCCAGGAAATGTACCAGTTGGGGCAGCAGTAGGAGCTTGTTGTTGAGCTACTTGTGATATTTGTGTTTCCAGCATTTTGTTATGGGTAGCCAGGGCATCTACTTTACTTGCTAGTTGTTTAATTTGTTCACCAGTGTGTACATTCTGGTTTAAGAAATCTTTATTGGTTTGTTGTTGGGAAGCTATAAAGTTTTCCATCATGATTTCCAAGTTGGATTTCCTAGGGGCGTTATTGTTGTGTGTAGATGGGTTCGGTTTCTGATATCCCGGAGGTATAGCTGGGGCTTGATTTGGAGACTGTCCAGGTGCGTACAAAGCATTATTACTCTTATATGAAAAGTTTGGATGGTTCTTCCAATTTGAGTTATAGGTATTCGAGTAGGGGCTTCCTTGAGCATAGTTCACTTGTTCTGCTTGGATTCCTGTTAAGAGTTGACAATCTGTACGAGTGTGACCTTGGATTCCACAGACTTCGCAATTCTGAGTTATAGCAACCACGGCGGTTGGAGGTGATACATTTAAACTTTCAATTTTCTGGACCAGAGCATCCACGTTTGCATTAACATGATCAAGGTTACTTATCTCGTACATACCGGTTTTTGTTTGAGGTTTTTCCACCATTGTTCGTTCGGTTCCCCACTGGTAGTGGTTTTGGGCCATGCTCTCGATAAGCTGGTAAGCATCAGCATAAGGTTTGTTCATTAGTGCACCACCTGCAGCGGCGTCTATTGTTAACCTTGTGTTGTACAAGAGACCATTATAGAATGTGTGAATTACTAACCAGTCTTCTAAACCATGGTGTGGGCAAAGTCTCATCATGTCTTTGTATCTTTCCCATGCTTCGAAAAGAGACTCGTTATCTTTCTGTTTAAATCCATTTATCTGGGCTCTTAACATAGCTGTTTTGCTTGGCGGAAAATATCGGGCAAGAAAAACTTTCTTCAACTCGTTCCATGTGGTGACAGAGTTGGAAGGGAGAGATTGAAGCCATCTTCTAGCGCTATCTCTTAATGAGAAAGGAAAAAGACGAAGTCGAATTGCCTCTGAAGTGATACCATTAGCTTTAACAGTATCAGCGTATTGGACAAATACGGATAAATGAAGGTTTGGATCCTCGGTAGGATTTCCAGAGAATTGGTTCTGTTGTACTGCCTGCAACAACGAAGGTTTAAGTTCGAAGTTGTTTGCTTCGATTGCGGGCGGAGCAATACTTGAATGCGGCTCATCTTGTGATGGAGCGGCGTAATCTCTAAGAGCACGAGTTGGTTCTGCCATCTCGGGTATCGAAGGAAAAATGTTTTTGAAATTAGGAAGTTCTACAGGAGGAGATTGTTTGCAGCACGATATTCCCGAATTCGTCGTAAGACTCGGAGATATAGTTCGATATCGTTGATTCGTAAGTAGAACGGTTCGCCTTGTGAGCGAGTATGTGGCATACAAATCGACGATAGAAAGAAAAGAAAAAAAGAGAAACCTTAGTCTCTACAGCGTAATGGAAGAGTTACGATATCGACTAAATAAAAGTCCCCGGCAACGGCGCCAAAAACTTGATCGCTCGACTTTATGAGTCGAATTTGGGGTACAAACTGCAAGTGCACAGTTCTATCGCGTAGTTTTAAAAGATATCGACCCTACAGGGACTTATGAATCGATATACCGTTATCTAAGGTTACTTCGTAAAGCTAAGGCGGATGATACTTTGATTGTTCGGGGGAAAAGTTAAAACTAAAATAAGATCTAGATTAAATATTAATAAAGCGGATATCGGTATGCAGTTCGTCGTAATTAAGGAATCAATTCTTTGTCGGTCCCTTGGTTTTAAAACAAATCTTTTCAGTTGACTTTATTGATTAAAAGTTTTATCTCAAACTCTCGCTCTGTTGAATAAACCATGATTTTATGTTAACGTAGGTATCACTTATAATTAAGTCAAAAAACCATTTTTTGAAAGCAATAAAGTCCGTAGAAACTCTTTTTAAGAAAACACTAACCGTTTAAACACCCTTATCTCAAACTCTCGCTCTGTTGATTTAGGTTATATAATTAAATTCGAATGCTTAACTCTCGTCCTCACATTCAATCTTTAAAAATACTTTTTGGAAAAGATTAGAATTTAATTAACTCTAAAAATTGCTCTCGCCCTGATCTAGAATTAATGTCCAATTTACACTGTCCAGTTAAAACCTCAAACTCTCGCTCTATTGATTTTAACTTCTTTATATCTTTTACTTTCGTACAAAAACCTTGTTATTAAACCTGTAAATTGAGACCGTAAAAAGAGTGATTTTTATTTTAAACTTAATTAAACCGACTTAGTTTTTGATTCCTTATTCCGCTTACTTTACATACCGATATCTAAGCGAATTAGCCAGACATGCTAAACAAACTTAAATAACTATCATGCATAAACAGACTCATCTCAAGCAAATAATATAAATAAATAATAAAACAAAGCATTAAACAATAATTAAAGAACCTGAATAATTTAAACAGTAGTCTTGAACACTCCACCACAAGCCGGTAGGATTTGTTCTTGAATTCTTCAATTAACCAACAAATTAAAACGAAGGAATAAAAAAACTAGATTCTAACGTAAGGTTAGATCCGGTGAAAAGGTACACAATAGTTTCCGGTGTATAAACTATTATGTGAAAAACTAATTAAGTACTAGAGAAGAAAATAGAATTGCCAAAAGAAAATAATAAAAGTTGCAAAAGTAGTATGTAAAAGGTATGCCTAAGCTGCTGAGAAAAAGAAAATTGGAAACTGCCGAAATCTAGAAAAAAGCGTCCACTCTGCAGGTTTTGAAAGTAGCTATTTATATTGGTGCCTTCCGTAACGGTTTTCAAAACGTCTTCCGTAAATATAGCCATTACTTTGAAAAAGAGTCAAGCGTGCAGATAGGTTCAACGCGTTCCTGGTGCCAAAAATGTAGGAATGGTGTGACGTTCGTCACACCATGTGTGACGTTCGTTACAGGAGTGTGCAAGGCGTGACGCTCGTCACAGGCACAACGCCTGTGTCTTCTTTGGGCTGGGCTTGACTTTTGCTATTTGTTTCTTTTCATTCCTTTTTGCACCTCCTTTTCTTCCTTTTTTACTTTTGCTTCAAATAGATCACCTGAGACAAATAGAAAGGAAATACCGCGTAATATCTAATAAAATGAAGTAAATTGAAATAAATAATAATATAATTTAATTGAATTAAGTCCTAAAATATGATATAATTTCACGTTATCAGTATTCGTTACCATTAGAGATATTGACTAAATATAAGGTAAACCATACAAGTCGAGTCGTCATCGCACTTCTATTTATCCAAAGGAATGGTTAGAAAGCGAACAAAAACCTAAAAGTTTTATTGAATCAAAAACTAGTAAAAATGTCAGAGATCTGGGTAAGGGGGTTGGTTATGCAATGGGAAGGTTTTAAGCACCCAAAACATCCTAGGTACTCCTAGGGAGCCCTTTTCCCATTTGTTGTAAGGTTGGTATTTTGTGAAAATTTATTTGTGCAAACATGATTGAAGAGATGAGAAGAGAATATATAAGTTTATTTACATTTTGTGTTTGGATGGATAAACCCATTGCCTACGTACCATCTTAAGAAAGGTTAGGATCAAAACCTCGTAGTTCGGGGTAAAAATCTCAAAAATGAGTTGGTGAATTGATTGGTCCAAAAGCCTTAAGGTCTTTTGTTATCCAAGGGAGAAAACTCAACCTAAAACCACAAATCCACCATGTGAGGATAGCTTCAACATGCTAGTGAGGGGTTAACCCTATAATAAGCATGGAAGACTCATTGTCCACCACTAAGGATATAGGTGAGTATTATATCTACCTCAAGGATAACTCAAACCTAATAGCTAAAGGTTATGAAAAAAAGTTTTTCATTAAGGAAGTGGCCATTGAAACCACAAAAGCATTTGAATGAGTTATATTTACCAATGAAAAGTATTTACAAAATATGGTCAAAGTTGATTTAAGGATTCAATTCAAAATAAGTGTTATGAAAAGGTTTGAAAATCAAAAGCATAAGGCTTAGGTTTCTAATGTTTGAAAAGAAGTGTTAAATGTTTGTACAAAAGTTTTGGCTTGGGTTAGAGTGGAGGGAAGAAGAAGAAAGGCTAAAGTCCTAATCATACAAGAGATAAGAGATAAGAAACAAGACCACAAATGAAGTTCCTCTCTTGAGATCATATTGATGATCCAAGTAGCTCCCATCCTTTGGAATATGCAAGCATAATAATAGTAAGCTCAAGCAATCAACACAATTAAGCTCTTGGAAAGTTCCTCAATGGCTCTTAGATCTCTTTCTCTTAGAAGCTCATGGTAATGGTTCCTCACTTAGACTCAATGTTGGAATCCCTAGCACAAGAACACACACATTAAAAAGTTCTATCAAACAAATCAAAAATGAACAAGCAAGAGTTTAGAAATTGGTCCTTCCAAAGTTCTCTTTAGCATTTATAGCACTCTAAAGGCCCAATGCCTAGTTTCTCTTTGACTCCAAATTTGCATAGGGGAAGTCCTAAAGTCTAAGTCCATTTGTCCATTTCTTTGCATTTGGTCCACAACAATCAAAACAAAACACAAGCACAATGATATATACACAATTATGTGCTCAAGTGAGCAAAAGGCAAATTGCATTAACACAAACATGTGCTCAAGTGAGCAAAAGGGGAAAAGCAAATGAATAATATGTACAAGAATAGTAAATTGCATAAATGTAAAGAGCAAAAAGTAAATGTTAATGGTTAATGGTTAATGTTAGTAGTTAGTGTGCCATAAGGAAAATTTAGCGCTATGTTAAGCAATCATAATTGGACTTATATAGAAGTCACAACTATCTAAGGCCAGTCAATAATAATGTAGGCAACAACACAAGTTAGAGGTCTTGATTAGTGAATCAAACTCCAACAACTTGCCATGCCAAAAAGAAGATGAGAAATGATCTTGTATTGATTTAGGTCCTTTGCATGATTTAGAAAACAATCTATCCTTAATACAAAGCCATTCACTTGATCAATTGATCAAGATGAATTAGATTTGAATCAAGGAAGATTAAACCTCCCTAATCAATGCTAACCATCAACCTTTAACTCATTGATCAAAAAAGAAGAAGGAGAAGAAGGAGAAAGAAATGAAGAAATAAAGTGCATTAAATGAAATGGAATGTCTCAATCAACAAGTGTTAACCAAAGATAGAGAAGATCAAGGTCAAACAATAGAAAGCATAAGCAAAATGAATATTAGAAGTCAAGAAATAAACAAAATATTTTTGGCCTTTTTAATATTTAAAATAATACTTGAATTAAAATATTAAAGAAATGTCAAACTTCAAACTCACTTCAAATCAACTTTGTAAAGTCCAAGTGAATTATCCCAAGTTCAACAAGGTCAAACAAAGTTTGACAAAAAATTTCAGCATTTTTAAAAGTCAGAAACTATTTTTAATCAATTAAAAATGCATAAAAATAACCTAATTGAACAAAAATCTCAAATAAATCTCAAATCAATTAATAAATTGATGAGAATATTTTTCATAGATCTATCATCATTCAAAGAGGTTGAGAAAATATTTTTGTATTTTTTGAATATCAAAAACTATTTAAAATGAATTAAAAATAACCAGAAAAGAGAAAATTACTAAAAAATAGAAAATGACAAAATAAAAAATATTAAAAATCATTTTTAGAAACTAGAAATTAAAAGAGAAATAATGCAATTGGTCCCATGATTTTTGGACCAATAATGAAAGAGATATGAATTTTAAAAAATGAAATGGAATTAAAAAATGAAATAGAAATTAAAATAAATGGAAAAGCGAGAGCCCTTGGATCTGAGCTCATTAATTGAGCTAGCAGACCCAAGCATCCATAAGCGTGTGTCCAATGTGTTCCACAGTCAGTGCCACCACATGCTGAATTAAAATAAGTCATAAGTTTGGACTGCTGAGATTAGATCTGGAAATAAACATGGACGACCACGATTGGATCTGGAGACCAGACGGTGGCCAGCGCCACCGTCTTCTCCGGCTAGCTCCGGTGGAGATAAAAAAATTACAGGTCAAAAAAAGTTAACTAAAATGCACGATCCATGTACCATTCGAAAGGTGGAGTGATGTACATCACTCCTATGCCACTCAATTCCACTCTAGATCTCTATTAAGAGAGAAATCAGAGATGGAACTTTGGTGGTGTTCAACTGAACTTGCTTGATTTCAACAATTAAGAACACAATAATGATGCCTCTATACAGAGGACTTCAGACAACACAAGATCAAGGCAAATGGAGCACTATATGAGGAGATTCGAAGCAAAATGCAGTTGAGCAAAACCTTTGGATTGTGAAGAATTGAGTCACTCTCTTTGATTCCTTTTGCAAACAGAAGCTTCAATGGATCAAGGTGAAAAGGCTTAGGAACTATGGATCTTAAAAATCAATCAATGCAATTGAATTTCAGATCTGAAATTTTTAGAGAAAAATGATATTTGTTCCTTTGGTATGGATGGGGATTCAATTCAGCAGGGATTTAGGCGCCATTAGGTTGAAGAATTGTGAAGCTATGGCATGGTATTTATAGATGGAGAGAGCTGTAGGCAATGCTGAATGTGTGACATCAAATTTGCATGAATGGAAAGGGCCTCCATGCATGGGCTTGTACAGGCGCATGGAGGGCCCAATTCCACATGGCTTGGCAAGCTGAGATCATGAATGAATGAAATGGACGTGTAATTTATATGTAATCAACTCATGCATGGCAATTGAATTAAGTTTTCCCAAAATGCACTAAAAGTCCTCCTCTTTGAAAATGATGCTTCCAAACACCAAATACAACTTTATGAGTAATGGTTAGAAAGCTTGTTGCATAAGGAACAAATTCTATGTTGATCAAAAATCCAATTGGGCCTTGGAAATTAATGAAATTTGAGCTTGAAGTGTAGGGTGCAAAACATGCATATGTGAAGTTTCCAAATTTGGCCAATGTTCAAGCTCTTATATTTCAATGATGTAAGCTCCAAATGATAAAATCTTCAACACTAAAGATGTATATCTTTTCAAGAAAATAAATTGGGACTTAAATTTTGCATCATTTGGAGTTTATATGAAGAATTTATGGACACTTGAAGTTGGACTTTTTCACATTTCAATGCATTTGGTCCAAAGTGACCTATAATGTTTTGCATTATCACATGTATTTATTTTGAGATTTTGCAATTTTTCTCAACATAACATTTGAAGTAGACATCTTAAGCTTTCTAATGCATTTGATCCCACCTCCAAATCATGAAAAATTAATGCGTTATGTTCTTAGGAAGTTGACCCTAAATTAGGGTTTCAGTCAAAATGACCTATAATGTCTTGGAATGGATGATGACCATCCAAGCTTCAAATCAATTTTTGATGAACATTAAAGTTGTTAATATTGTCCTTAAGAAAATGTTTTGTCTTGGGGTCATATCCATTTGACCAACACATAAAAAGTTAGGTCTCAGTGCATTTCAAAATAGTCAGATGAATTGACTGATCAACTTCTCAAGTCCACAACTCATATCTTGATGAATTGATGATAGAGGACACTCAAATAAGTTCAAATATGCATGAAATGATGAATTAAAGAACTTCCCTTGATTGTATTTGACCATGGGTTGAGGTTGCTTCATGAGCAAGGCACAGTTGATGTCTTGATGAACAGATGAATTAGGGTTTCCTTGGGAAACAAACCTCAAACCCCTTGACTTGCTTTGATCAAAATGATGAATTGAGATACTTGGGAGGCATATTTGATGGATGAGAGCTTTGGGAACCATTGCCATGCTTGCTTTCATCTTTTCTTGACCATGTCATTGCACATAGGATCACCTAGAAGCCTTTTGACCTTGTGATTGCTCAAGCTTCAAACAAGAAATGTTAGTGACATATTTTTGTGCTTTTGGTTAGTAAATAAAAATGAGAAAAGCAATAATATACAATTCAAGCATGCTTGGTGATCTCAAACCACTCACAAGAGGTCCCAACCCAAAGGCAAAGGGAACCAAGATGCTTATGATCCTTGAGGCAATGCAAATGCAATTTAATGATGCCATGAGGGATCTTAGGGTCAAAATTAGGGTCTTACATTATCTTCCAAGTACTTTGGGCAGTTTCTCTTCCAGTGTCTGGTCTTACCGCAATGGAAGCAGGTGTCTTCCTTTGCTATGCCTCCACTAGGCTTCAAAGCAGGAGCAGTGGGTTTGGGTTTGGAAACTTCCTTGCCTTTCCCTTTATCACCCTACTTGGTGGGTCTTTTGTTCTGTCTCTTTCCATTTCTGATCATCAGAATGGACTTCCCTTTTGACTTCAGATTCTGCTCAGCAATTCTTAACATGGCTAGCAGTTCAGGAAGAGATTTGTCCATATCATTCATATTGAAATTAAGGACAAATTAACTGAATCTATCTGGCAACAATTGCAAGATCAAATCATTCGCAAGTTCCTTTCAGAGGGGAAAACCCAACCTCTCAAGGTTCTTCACATACCCAATCATCTTGAGCACATGGGGACCTACAAGGGCTCCCTAAGCTAACTTGCCTTGAAAAAAGGCTTTTGAAACTTCAAACCTTTCATGCGTTGCCTGCTCTTGATAGAGTATCTTCAGGTGTTCGATCATATCGAACACTGCCATGTTCTCATGTTGCTTTTGCAACTCTGAGTTCATGGTAGCTAGCATGAGGCAAGCAGTTTCATTGGCATCATCGACATACTTCTTATAAGCATCTCTTTCTGCCTTAGGCGCAGAACTAGGAGGTTCCTCTTCAGGAACAGGTTTCTCCAAGACGTACAACTTTCTATCATGTTTGAGGACAATCCTCAGATTTTGGTGCCAATCCAAAAAAAATTGTCCCAAACAATTTTTCCTTATCAAGGATTGATTGTAAAATGTTGTTAGAGGTGTTTGTTGTCATGGTAATCTACATGAAAATAATGAAAATATAAGTATCAATGACATATTTAATTAGGCCTTTAATTAAATATGCTCTCACTATTTTACTCAAAACAAATGACCCTCACCATTTGATTCGGAAAATCCCGCTGGAAGATTTTCTAGTGGGTCGAGATCCACATTTCACTTTGTTTTAAGTCCGCGTAGGTGGATTACACAAAACTAGGTTATATAGGTAGGAACTCCTTCCAATTGTATCTAATACAACTCTCGAATATTTTAGTTGGGTGAATAACTCCTTATTCCAATCCATCACATGGATCATTTTCAACTCTTGCTTTTAAACATATATAATCTTATTATAATTTGTTTAGTTAAGTTTGACCCATTGTTTTAGCAATTGGATATTACAATTATCGCATCGCACCTTACTAATATAGAATATGCACCTCGCGTAGGCGAAACCTACATTATTCGATACTAGTCTTGATGAGTGCTAAAACTTGGAAAGCATAAACTTAATATTTAATTTGAGGGAACTTGCAATTATTCTGATCTCACCGACTTATTTATCATATAAATCATCTCTCACATGCTTCAACATACATTCACATGCGTCAACATACATACAAAACGAAACAGTTATGACCCATAGCGCAATTGTTCTCCCAAGCCAATGAGAGAACCTAAGTTAACCTAATAACGATCTAATCTTCTCCAAGCAAGATCTTCAAGGTTGTCCTCCTTTGATATTGTATTCTTCTCTTTATTCATAATATTACATTCCATAAAAGAAACTCATTTTACATACGA